>NC_060253.1:106884572-107186965 GCF_921293095.1 Ischnura elegans | reverse complement strand
TGCTATAACGGCTATGTCATCGGCAAATCTTAGCATGCTTATTTTTTCTCCATGGATATTCACTCCCAATTCCTTTTCTTTGATTTCATTAATGGCTTTTTCAATGTAAACGTTGAAAATTACGGGTGACAATGTACAGCCTTGTCGCACTCCTTTCTTAATTCTTGCTTCTTCACAGCTGGGCCCTGATTTTATCACGGCTACTTGGTTTTTGTATAAACTGTGGATGATTCTTCTGTCATTATAAAGAACCCCAATTTCCTTTAGGATTCCAAGCATTGTGCTCCAATCCACGTTGTCAAATGCTTTCTCTAAGTCCACAAACGCAACGAATGTTGGCTTGTTCTTTTCCATTCTCTTTTCTATGAGCAGTCTTAGGGCCAATATTGCTTCCCTTGTGCCTTTGTTTTTTTCTGAATCCAAATTGGTCCTCATCCAAGTACTCTTCTGCTTTTCGTTCTATTCTTCTATAGATGATCCTTGTCAGTATCTTTGTTGCATGTGTAGTAAGGCTTATGGTCCTAAAATCTTCGCACTTCTCCGCTCGTTTCTTCTTAGGAATAGGGATTATAATGTTCCTCTCGAAATCCTTTGGTATCTCACCTGTCGTATACATTTCACTAATGATTTTGTATAGCTGGTTCAACGTCTTCTCTCCTGAATTTTTGATTAGTTCTGCAGGAATGTCATCAATGCCAGACGCTTTATTTATCCTGAGGTCTCTTACAGCCGCATCAAATACCGATCTTAAAATTGGGGTTCCCATGTCATCGGCATCCACTTCCCTCTCGTTTTCGATAGCATTCTTTCTGAGGCGACTTCCTTTGTACAAATCTTCCAGATATTCCTTCCATCCCTTCCCTTTTTCTTCGTTTTCAATCATTAGTTCTCCGTTTGTGTCCCTAAGGGTATTACATCTTACGCCCCTTTCCTTAAAGTGGTTCCTCACTATCCTATAAGCGGCCTCTACTTTTCCATGTTTAAGATTGTTTTGCACGTCTTCGCAAATGCTTTTCATCCACGTTTCTCTAGCCTTCCGCGCTTTACGACATATTTCGTTCCTTATCCTCTTGTAACGATTCTGTCCTTCCTCTGTTTTCGCAGCCTTGTATTTTCTTCTTTCTTCAATGAGATCTAATACTTCCTGCGTGATCCATGATTTTTTCATAACGACTCTTCTTTTACCAAGAACTTCCTCAGCTGCCGCCTGCAGACCACTTCTAATGGTTTTCCAACTCTCTTCCATTGGTTTGTTGGTCGGATCCTCCCCTATTTTATTTTCTACAGCCTCTTTAAAAGCCAGTTGATGCTGAACCTCCCTCAATTTTTCAACCTGCCATATGTTTTTCACGGCTTTCTTCAACTTTTTAAATTTAAGGTGGCATTTCATCATAACTAGGTTATGGTGAAACCACTAGCCTGTGCTCCGTGCAGAATTCAAGTAGCCTTTCTCCTCTTTCATTTCGGTTACCCAACCCATATTTCCCAGTTATTATTCCGTCTTGACCTTCGCCGACGACGGCGTTCCAGTCCCCTAAAATAATAAGATTTTCTTCCCCTCTTACCTGCTTGATAACTTCCGCTATATCTTGGTAGACATCTTCTACTTCTTCGTCTTCATAATCTGACGTAGGCAAGTAAACCTGTACCACTACAGTAGCTACGGGTTTAGTATCTATCTTCACCATTACTATCCTTTCATTAAACTGCAGGTAGCTTTTAACACGCATCCCGGCGCTCTTTCTAAGCATTATGCCTACTCCAGCATTACCATTTAGAGATCCCGTGTGTATCATTCTGTAGCTTCCACTCCAAAAGTCTCCTTCCTGGGGCCACTTCATTTCGCTGATGCCTAATACATCGAGGTTCATTCTTCGCATCTCCACCTTCAAGTTCTCTACCTTACCGCAGGTACGAAGTGATCTGACGTTCCATGTTCCTATCCGTAACATTCTATCTCGTTTGACCGATGTACCCTCTCGAGTAGTCCCCGCCCGGAGATCCGAATGGGGGACTAGTTTACCTCCGGAATATTTTACCCGAGAGAATTCCATCATGTCATTATATAAATTGCGTGGAGTAGCTGTGACTCCTCGGGATGATAATGTGGTGGTTTCCCCTTGCCTTCCACATCGCAGTACTACAGCCGTTAAAGTAAATGTTACCACGCCCGTAGTGGAATGTGTGTCGCTGTACCGACCAGTATGGTCTCCACCTTCGCACATGTGAAGAAGAGCTGCTGCCCTCTCCCCCGGGTGATGAGAGGCATAATTATTGGCGGCCCCTAGTCGCCAAGTCACGGTATCTTCACAGGTTTTGGTATCTTTTAAATGGCCTACCTTACCCAAGGGTAGCCCAATACCCCCTCAGAATACCGCCACTTTTTGTCCACGACTGCTTATTCGACGAGAGAACTCGCTTATCTCGCAGCTAACCTCTATATCTAAAGGTCGACCCACCATCCGCAACCCGGTGGACGCACTCGGTGGCTTTAATCTCAGCCGCGAGTAGCCATTGTTTTTCGTATCCAAGTGTGACTTTCAAGCAAGATAGCTGACATATATCGTCACATTTTATTAATAATTTATTATGTTAGTTGAATATATTTCGCGTAAGTAGATACGTATCAAATAAGAAACCTCTCCATTTTTCGTTTGCCACCCGTTTTTCCCTTCCGTTTCGAAAACTGCGCGCGATGATATCTTCATAAACCACAATTAAATACTGATATTTTATGTTTTTGTAAATTTTGTTTTATTTCCAAACCACCGAATACAGATAACATTGAGCCATTTTATATTGGGTATAAAAAAATTTAGCAATTAATTACACGAACAACCAAGCCCTGGATAGGGGAAACCTACCCAGGCGGGACTCAGAACACGCGATTTCTTGTGCGGCAGACGAGGACATTACCCAGTCGCCACCGAGGTCGTTGGCGTGATGTTGACGGAATGCCTGTTTACAAAATGAAGATAACATCGTCAACAATTTCGGAATTGGTGTAAACTCAATAGGATCTTCGCATTCACAGGCCTATTTTTTGAGAGCATGAGAGAGGAACACGGCCCCCATAAATTGGCTTCTACTATTTTTAATTAGCTCGCATTAGGTGCCATATATCAACTCCGACTGCGACCCCAGTTCCAGCGACCGGTATCTAATATATCTACATCTACAAATTACCCTGCGAGCCACCTCTAGGGTGTTTGGCAGGGGGTGATCAATCACCAGCATGCAGCATGCATTTGGACTCCCACATGCACACCACACCGTCCAAGAAACGTCCCGTATAATAACAAACTATACTACTATATGCTGTTAGAAATAGAATATAGAATAGAAAATCAGAAACATGCAGTAAGTTTTACATAGGTTAGTAGGCTACACTACAAGTCATGCAATCTATTTACGCGTTCTATTGCTGCCGTTATAATCTCTTATTGATCGTGGAAAAAATGACATTCGGAATCTGTCTGTTCTGCAATCTATCTCTCTTATTTTATTTATATGATCTGATCTTCCGTAGTACGTTGGCGTCCGCAAGATATGGTTAACTTCGTCAGAAAAGACACTGCTCTTGAATTTATCTAAAAGGTTTAGTCTATTTTTCAATCTACGGTCCGACAGAGATTCCCATCCGAGTTTATGTAAGAGGTCAGTTACACTAACAAGACTATCGTAACGACCTTTCACATACCTGGCAGCTCTTCTTTGCACGCGTTCTAACTCTGTTATTAAGCCTTTTTCATGAGGGTCCCAAACACTGGCAGCGTATTCCAAATGTGGTCTAACGAGGGAAAAGTAGCTAATTTCTCTCACTTTGTCGTCGCACTTTCCTAATATTCTTTTAACAAAACCCATTTTACGATTAGCTTGACCGGTTATTTCTCGAATATGTTTATTCCACGATAGATCATTATTGAGTCTAACCCCTAGATATTTCACAAATTCAACTGCCTTTAACTGCGTGCCCCGAATGACATAGTTACGCTGTAGGGAGTTATTCTTCTTCCAGAAATTCATTACGAGTATCGTGAGTATCAAATTTCTCCTAGTAGTCGTCGCGGGTTGAAGTCGGGAGGGGAGTTCCCTTCCCCCCCCCTTTTTCTCTCCCTCGATGCGCTACGGCTTTGGTCTACATGTCACGGCGCTGCGGCCCCTTATGGTTTCCAAACTTTATTGCGCCTCAAAAATCTGTACATGGTTTTTCGTTGTCTTTGACACACTGGTGAACGATTTTTTGTTTCGTCGAATTCAATTATTCTTACCAATGATGTACCGAATTCTTTTAATAAAACTGCGGTTCGGGTTCAAGAGTTGACGACGACCCTGCTCTTAAAATACACAGGATTGCCAATTTTTCGTTATTTTCCGACAGTGCGAATTCGGTAGTCGCGGAGGAAATATCGCTTTCGCCTTGATGCAGAACCACCTGAAAATCCATGCTTCCTGTTCAACATTTATTAACATTCCCAATATTTCATTAGTTAATTATTGATAATCTACTCCCGATAACACAGCCATTTCAAAGAATGTGTTCAGCCACGTAGGCGACCGCAAGGAGGTGAGGAATGGAAAGTTTCGCCTAAAATTTGGCTTCCACAAAGTGAGCACGGGATTGCTTGTTTGCTCCGCGATTAATCGCAAGGTACATTGGAAGTATTGGAAAGCATTGGGCCTGAGGAAAGTTGGCCAATTCCCTGTTCCTCCGAACGTGAGCATCATCTAAGGAACTTTCGATATATATCTAGTACGCCCACTCTCACTTAGCCGGTATTGTTTTGCATTTCTTCATAGCGAAGTACTTGCGAAATACCCTCGGCTTCACCTTGAAATTTCGATCACAGAGAAAGTTTGATCGTTATATTTCCATTTGGCTGCCTTTGAGTGAATACCTGCATATTTCCGCTTACCTCCTCCTCTCAATGATAAAGTAATTCAGAGGCAACCTGAAATTATGAAATCATGCCATTATTTACAATACGTAGCTTGGTTATAAAAATATTGATTCTTCATCTGATCCACAATTCGGACCTGAATTACTCCTCAAGTGTAACATAAGCGACTAGTCAAAAAGGCAATACATTACCCACATAGCACGGACCCCCTTCAACCCGCTGCCCTCCCAAAATCCAGAATATAAAAAAACATTCACCTTGCTTCCTAAAAGGAAAAATTGAAAAAAACTCATCAATTTTAATATTTCGGGGGAGTCCAGTGAGTCCGGACCACCCCTTCCAAATATAAAAACACATTTCCTGCCTTATTAAAGAAAATAAATTTGAAATTTGGGGAAGGGAGTAAGGGGGGAACCGGACCCCCCCGACCCTCCTACTTGCTATTCCACTGATTGAGACTCTGTAATACACAAAATAAAACGATCATAATGATAAACTGTGTTGAAATTCTTGCCTAATTTTAAACCATCTAGGGGGGGCATATACCCTCTTGGTCCCCCATAAATCCTCCTATGTTAGCTGGGATCATTAGCGTATCATTTACCCTGAATTCTCCATGTCTAGAAAATATCTTCTCAAAGATATCTTGTAGATATCGGAAAAGCGGACAGATATCTACAAAAATCTAGAAGATATTTCAAGATATTTTCTAGGCATTAGCTGTAGACATTCTAGATATTTTCTAGACATCTATAAGATATTTTGTGCTATGTGGGTTGCAGTGTGGTAAAGGCAACTCAACGAAAATATCTTGTTCATGAGAAAGGTGATCATGAGTATTAAATTATTATAAATGCAGTATTCATTAGGGTTAGGTGTGTGACCATAGAGGACCGTTTTGCGAGTTAGTCCAACATCTCAAAAATGTACTTTGTATCTTCAATTGACTGTAAGATCATTTCGTTTACTAAATGAATTCTATTCCTTCCTCTTTACATTCACCCCTCCAACACTGTTTTCAACATCCCCTCTCCGCTATGTATCATCCATGACTTCTGTCTCCTCCATATTTCTTCTAGAAGCTTCCTCTCCACACCCACCTCGTCGTTCGTCTTCCTCTCTGTCCACGTCACCTTATCCATTCTTTTCTGGTCCAACATTCCATTTTTAAATATAATGAAAGATCATGTAATGAATTGATGAGAAATTTAAAATTTGTGAGTGGAACAGGTCGGGGTGATTGCTCCATGTAAACCTACCTTCATCAGTAGAATACTTTACTTATACTTCAATAGTCCCTTTCTTCAATAGTCTTTACTTATAGTTCAAAGGGATACCTCTTGTAATTGTAGCCATATCCGTTTCAATCCCATGTCTGCATCAATTCGCAGTGAGTGTGGTATCCCTAATACGAGGCTAGGCAGGCATGTTTGCTAGATATTCTAACATCCAAAGGCATCAATCAAATACATGGCGAATAATTCTTACTTTCAGCATTATTTGTTGCGCCAAAAGACATTAAACTTCTATGATGGTAAAAAAATGGTAAATATGGTATGGAAGTATTTCTGGTAGTTAGTATGAAGTATCAAAATAAAGTATGTATTGCAGTAAGTTAGTAAGACATGAGCATCCAAGATTTCTGAATGAAAGCAGAAGTACCTAATGCATTCTCATGGTTTGGTGTCTAATATAGTATTTTACTTTTCCTCAGCATTTCAAAAACCTAGAATCACATTCCTTCGCAGCATCTGAATAACCTTCTCCCTCCATCATCACCAGACAAAAACTCTAATCACAGCATTTCAATGCATTACATCAACTGAATCCCACCAACTTTCATTCCAAAACCCAGTAAATTTTGAATTCATCCAAAGTCATACATCAGCCATTAAAAATACAATTACCAGTCACATTAAAATTTAACCATGGGCTTCGACCTTAAAAACGTTTTCAGCAGAAGAGAATCATTCCCCTGCAGACCTTCCTTACCTAAATCCTGCAAGCAGGGGTGTAGCTAGGAATTAAGGCTGGTTTAGGACTAAGGGGGGTTTAGGTAAAACTAATACCGGGGTGTGTGGGGGATGGAATACCCACCAGGATATACGGTAGGTGCGAGATTAATAAATTGCTCAATATTAAACTAAACGGCTAAAAATGGTGAGTTTTACATTTTATGAGGGAAATTTTTTTTATCCTTACATTATTCTATTAGTAATATCAATCCAATAAAAAAAGGATTGATTTAAAAATTTCTCTGACATTTTGGGGGGGGGGGTTTATCCCCCTAACCACCCCTTTGCTGCACAACAGCCTCCAAGTGTCTTATCAAGGGTCAGAGATAGGAAGCTGCTATCCACAACTAGTGAGAAATAGGTACTAGTTGCAGATATAGTAGGTACACAGGGGACAAAAAATATCCCTAAATGCTCAGCTGCAGTTGCAATAGAAATATTGTCATATTGCCCTACAACTCATGAACAACCTTTAGTTAATATTATTATTCTTGTATCAATACACAATCCAAGAACAATCCATGATTAAGGTATTAGAAAATACATGATGTTATTACAATTTTTTAAGGTACTGGAGAGTAATAATTAAATGAATGTCTTCAGATCGTTATTGAACAAGGCTATTATTTTTGCAGATGATTTTTCCAATTATAATGGGTATGGCATCAAAGGTAAGGGCAGACCACAGCAAGGAAAAAGTTATAGCCTTAATTAGTTTGGCAGAGACTATGAAAGAAATATCAGACTATATTATAATGGCCTGCCAAGTAGTATTGGATGCCAGAGACAAGTGTGGGATTTTAATTCAATATTGAATTTAATGCATCCTACTTTAAGAAAAATGAAATTATATCCCTCCAGCACATTTTGTTCCCATAAAAATAACTATTTTAAATGATTCCAAGGTAAAGGATTATGCTGGCAGCAGGGTTCAATGTAGCATAGCATTGAAATGTACTATGGGGGGAAAAAGTATCCCAACAAAGTTTGTGCCGCCACTATCCCTCCGCGTGAAAATGGGTTTCCTTTACAGTAGGTTGTTATTCCTTGGTCGGAGTGGGAAATTCAAACAAGGGCTTCTTCTCCATTCTACGTAATCCAAATACGCAACTGACCATTGAGTTTCCATCAACCCAGAGCATGCTCGCAATGAACTCCGTAGAATAGAGGCGCATTCGATGGCATCATGTGCGCACATTGGGACCGTTCCTTTAAATTTTCCTTGGCATGTCTCAACAAAACGACACAACAAGCCATAGCAAGCTTTATCTTGAGGTAAACAAGACAGTCAACGAGCATATTCGATTGGCCACGTATTTGAATGCAGTTGAGGCTGAAAAAGTTTTAGCTTTGCGAAAGAGACTTTCAAGCTCATTGCCAATACGCTTTTTTCTTTGGATGGAGAAGGATATACTAATGTCTTTATTTGAGATGACGTTGTCTCCAGGCGAGAGAGGAAAAGTGGTCGGCATATTAGAGGCAGGTTTAACAGCAGTGGAATTATATGGCGGAGAATGAACATCAATAAGAGTAAAGAGTGAAATACATAAAAGTGCGACTGATAATCCCATTAGCATTGGTGGGGCGGCTGCAATACAGAGACAGTTAAACCTAAAGTGCAGCGTAAGAACTGAGAGAAACTGTCTCCACAAAGACGGTTTGTGAACTTGCCGGCCAGCAAGAAAACCAGCCATGAGTGAAGCAAACAAATTATCAAGATTGGAGTTTGACCTTGCATATGTGGATATGGATCCTACATTTTGGGATCTCATCATCTTCAGTGACGAAAGGACATTTAGATGTGATGAAAGTGGACATGTTCAGCTGTGGAGGAGAAGAAATGCTAGGTAAATGTATTTGAGTTATGGGGTTGACATATACGATTGTTTACCTATCTAAGAGATAAACCTTTTTTCTGTTATTTTCAGGTACCACCCAAAAAATATTTTAAGAAGAAATAAATGGGGCCATATAAGCCTTAGCTTTTTGGGGTGCCATATCCGCTGCTGGGGATGAACCATTGATCAAAAGACCAGCACGAATGACATCAGGTGATTACGTGCACATTCTACGATCTTCCTTGCTTCCTTACGTGAATGAAGTAGTGCCTGAGGGTGAAAAAATTGTGTTTGTGCATGACAATTGTCCCATTCACAAGGCGCACACTAGGATGCAATTTGTTGAATCGCACCGGCAAATCAATATCTTACCCTGGCCATCTAGTTCTCCGGACCTCAACCCTATAGAGAATATTTGGGGCCTGATGGTTAGGGAATGGGAGAATGGCGGCGAAAGGACCCAAGAGACTCTGGAACTTCACGCTCGATAAATATGGGAATCTTTGGGAATCAGAAAACACTCAAGGGGGGGGCGTAAAAGATACATTGAGTTGCCTTTACTTTTATCGTGATAAAAAATAATCATGTCACAGGTAGAGTAAAAAAAAATTTAATTAAAGTAATTAAACACATATTTAAGACAATGCCATCTTATGATATAAAAAGTCATAATTGGGAACTTGCATATATTTCAGATATAATCAATAGCCCCAAAAGTATATAAAAATATATGTTTGCCTACCTCGGTGAAAGTTTTTTATTATTTTATGACGTGGTTTGCGATATTTAATGCATCAAAGTTCACGAGAATTTTCAAATGCAAGTGAGAAGCGAAAACGCCCGATGATTGGCTGGTAGAAAAGTGACGTCATAGTTCAGTACGAGGAGGCACGGCCATAGTAGAGGTTGCATACTTGGATACATGCGACGCACAGTGGGCGGAAATCGGAAAAAGCCGGACAAAATTACAAAATGGCTTTTTTTGAGTTATAGGCTTGAAACTTCGTAGGTATTCTCAAAAATGATTGAAGTTTATGGACATGTACTATATTTGGCATTGATCGTACCCGTTACTGTGATACAGAGGCTCAAACGTGTGCAAATTTCCATAAAAACGCCCGTCTTCAATTTTCTCTGAAAATCTTCCAAAGTAAGTAGATGGTGAAGTTATGGATGGATTCTTGCGGAATAGAAGACCACATAATCTGATGGCATAGGATTTTTTCTTTCATTTCCCGTAATCTTAAAGAATATTAGCGATAAATTCTTTCCGTGCAGTTACAAAATGGCGGATATTGTTTTTCAACAAAGTTTTACATTTAGGGAGAGTTTCAAATGGGTTTTCGGCAAAGTCACGCGGAGTAACTTATATGAGAGCATTCTTTGAAGATTTCTTGAGGTGTTTATGCAGTTATCTTTGAAATAAGTTTGCGTCGCCGGAAATCACATTGATTTTTCGATCGCGCGGCAGGGTTCGTCTCCGTGAATTGGATTGGCTGCGACGCGGTAAGGTTATTGAAGCTGAATGGGTTTTAACGCTCAACATTCACCGTTTTTATATTTTGCTTCAAGACACCGATTCTCAAATGGCCGATGGTGAAGAGAGTGGAGGTTTTTCAGCCGAGGTTAGTGCACGTTTCATTGAAGTTCATTTCGTTTTCTTTGGGTACGATCGAAGACCATGCTTCTATTAAAAGCGTTCAAACCTCGAAAAAGTGAGTTGTTTTCCTGAGACTCATACAAAAATACCTACCAGAAAGATACCAGCCGAGACTCTTACACTTTCTTTACTATCCGATCCCTGACCCCCACCTTCTACCGCGATTCTACCGCGAAAACGGTCGTTTATGACACCGCGGAGCGGAGCCTTTGACCGTCTTTACGGGGTATTTCCACGGGAACTTCTAGCTTTTTAAAAATGTGTATCATACCCTCAGTTCTACTTTGTCTGCGGTGAAGGAAGGTTAAGTTATCTTGAGTGCGCTGAATTTGTGAAAGTGATTTGAATTGGTTTGTGGAGCGTAAAAATGTCCAAATCCCACGTTTCCGGTATGTTTTTGAATAAATCACTGAAATCTTTTTCAAAATATGTAGTTATTTAAGTGTTATTACTTATTTTAACTGAAAAATTTCTTATCGTGCCTTTCTAAACTAAAATAAATTTAAACTTAAATTATCAAATGCCACTTTTTTGATTCCAATCGATACGATATATCCAATATGTATTAAACAAATCGAATGTGGCATTTTAGCGTAGACAAACCAACAGAATATTTATCGATATCAGGTTTACGATATTTTACATCTCCTAAGTTATTCATACCCCACACTCTTGCTCCGCAGATTTAGCATCTCATGATTCAGCTGTCCGTCAGTATGTTGAAAACAAAAAATAATTGTTTTTCTTGATTTCGAAATGATTATATTTTCCTGTAGGATAATAAATTATATCGGCATTAAGATTAAGAAAAGTTATGAAAATAATGTTAGCAATATAAGCATTACCTTTCCGTTTGAGCCGTGCATGCGGGCTCAAGGTCGGCCTGGCCGGCCGCGGACGAGTCATACCAGGACGTGACTGGACGACGCCTGCTGTGGATGAGCCGCGCATGATGGCTCGAGGTGGGCCTGGCCGGGCGACGGGTGTCAAACAAGCTCGTGCCTGGACGACGGCAGTAGAGCCAGCTTCCTCCCCACGCCACCTACTCCACCGGCAATTTGGGGGGCTTATATAAAGCCTTCCCGGGGGACGAGAGCCCACTGTTTTTTCCGGATCTTGGATAGTGCCGGTCGTTGCAGCGCGGCCCTGCTGTCGCCCAGTCATACCCACCGCCCGGTGTGAACCTTTCTTCTCCTTAACCTTCCCCCTGTTTTCGTACCAACTACACCACCACTACCACAGCGAAAATATCGTAGCTGACTGCCTATCGAGAATGTTTAGCGACGGATGTCCTGAAAATACAGGTCCTTCGGATCCCAATGTCTGCGTTTTGCAAGATTCTCCGTTATCCTTCACAGCCCTGCGGGACCACCAACAAACTGACCCCGAATGTTGCGCATTAAGATAGAAGATCCGGGAAGGATGTTACAAGGGGAACCTTAAAATAGTTCGCGACCTATTGGTATGCCGTTCGAAGCGGGGCAATCGTAGTCGTCTATATGTCCCTGAAAGCGTGCGTAACATGGTGATTTCATACTTTCACGATTCGATGTTGGGCGCGCATTTAGGCTTTCATAAAACTAGAAATAGAATCGAACGCGAATTTTACTGGCCTAATATGCGCCCCGAGGTGTCAAAATACGTCAGGGAATGCGAACTATGCCAGAGGGTCAAACCTGCGCGCAATACCAGAGTGGGTTTCCATGCTGCAAAAGTGACCGAGCGACCGTGGCAAAGGATATATATTGATTATGTGGGTCCCATTACTCGTACGCGTTCGGGGAATACCTCCCTCATGGTGATCATTGATGGTTTCACTAGGTATGTCGTAATACTGCCCGTTAGAAATATGACCGCTGAAAGCACAGTGCAAAATCTCATCAAGAGAGTCTTCGCATATTTCGGGTTTCCTGAAACCCTTGTCTCCGATAACGCTCCCTCTTTCCTATCAGCCAAATTCAAGGCAATGTGTTTCAATTATGGTATAAAACACGTAACCACATCGCCGTACTACCCACAGGCTTCCTTGGTAGAGGGGTTTAATAGGAACTTGAAGGCCGCTTTAACCATATACCATCACGATTCTCAAGATAGATGGGACGAAGGCTGCCCGATGCTAATGATCGCCTTCAACTCCGCCTTACACGAATCGACGGGTTGCTCGCCATCGAGTATTTTTTTGGGAAGAGAACTAAACCATCCCTTGGGAATGCAATGGGGGATCGACATGGAGATGGGGACTGACATAAAAGATAAGAATTTGGGGGAAAGGTGGGCGGAAGTTTTAGTCAGGTTGAGGAAAGCAAATAGGACGGTGGCGGCAAAATACAATTTGTCTCGCGCGGGGCAACCCTATGTGGTGGGACAGTGTGTCGTTCATAGGCTTCATCCCACTAGCTCTGCCCCTGACAAAATATCAGGAAAATTATTGCCAAGGTGGTCCGACCCCTTAAAAATTACCAGTTTCACCAGCCCGGTGACCGTGGAACTCGGGGATCCCAAAACGGGGGAATTCAGACGTCGTTGTCATGTTTCTCAACTTAAACCTTACCACATGCCAGGTGGGAATGACATTCGCGGAAATGACGGAGGCGACAACTAACCTTTCCTTTTTTTTCCCTTCCTCACCTACCCTCATATTCCCTTCATGGCCTTTCCTGCTCGCCGACACCTCGGCGGTGGGGTAGATTGGGGGACTCGGTAAGGCCCCCATCTCCGCTGCTCGCGTTTTTTTTTCTCAAACCCCTAAATTTTTGGGGCGATATTCTATGTCTAAATTTTCGGAAGCAGTCACAACCTCTTGGATCCTCTTCCGGCCCTTGAGGTTGCACCCTTGCTTCCCACCTTTTTTTCCCCTTCTTTTCCTCATCCCCTTTTCTCGTAGTTTGGGGCTCTCCTGCTGCTGGGTGAAAGAAGGACGAGACTGGTTGGAGAGTTACTCTCGGGCATCCTCACTCTCCTCGCCACGGCTTTTGCCTTGGTTGGTGTCCGTGGGGACCGATTGAAGAAAAACATTGTTCGTCGATGAAGAAGCGACGTCGAGTTACGTCATAATGACTGGACGGATTTTGTTCCCCCCCCCCCTTTAGGCGGGAATGTGTGAACAAATTTTTGTATCATAATGATTATAAATTTTTTTTTGAAAACGATTTCTTTTTAATCGTAATTGTCATGACTTGCTAATATATTTATGTATATTTTTTATTTCGGCCTAGGTAACTTGTGGTGGTGGTGGTGGTGTAGACCTGTTACCCTGCCTATACCCCAAAATAAGTATAACTCCTTCCCTTCTCTCTCTCTCCCTCCCCTCCCCCAACCACTCTTCACTGGGTTTGGAGAAAACAAATTATCGTCGGTTAGCAATGTGGCTGGGCGAAGGAAACAGCGAGTGAGCCGATGTACTCGGGCCCCTTTTACCGGAGTAATGCCGGGGGACCAGCAGGGGAGGATGAGCCGTGCATGCGGGCTCAAGGTCGGCCTGGCCGGCCGCGGACGAGTCATACCAGGACGTGACTGGACGACGCCTGCTGTGGATGAGCCGCGCATGATGGCTCGAGGTGGGCCTGGCCGGGCGACTGGTGTCAAACAAGCTCGTGCCTGGACGACGGCAGTAGAGCCAGCTTTCTCCCCACCCCACCTACTCCACCGGCAATTTGGGGGGCTTATACAGGGTTTGTCCGGAATGTAATAGGACTGATTTTCTTCCACCTTGACTGTTCTTCGGAGCGTGTTTGCACCGACTGTATTAGGTAGAGGGTGTTCCTAGCTAACGAACGAGCGGCTGGTCAGTTGTCTGCGAGCACCTGGAGAGTCAGGACAGACGTTTTTGCACGACGTGTTTCTGAGAGTGGTGCAAGCCGAAAATGCAGCGTTCGTTACAGCAGAGGTACGCGATTGAATTCTGAGTGAAAATCGGTAAATATGCGACAGAGACGTTTGTTATGATCAATTAGGCTTACCCAGATGTTGCTTTAGCAAGAAGTGGTGCGTTTCGGTGGCACTGGGCCTTTTTGCAGAGCCGGGAAGAGGTTGCTGATGAAGACGGTGCTGGAAGACCTGTGACTTCGGCAAACACCGACATTTTGACTCGTGTGCACAAAGTTTTGAACTCAGACCGTCGACTTAGCATTCGTTTAATTGCCCAGATGTTACATTTATCAAAATCTGTGGTTCATGACATTGTGACGGAGCATTTGAACATGCGCAAGATGTGTGCGCGAAGATGGTCCCAAAAGTGCTCACTGACGACTAGAAATTGCGGCTCACATCGCCTTTCATGTGAACAGCTAATTAACCAATGCCGGCATCCCAACGCTTCCGCAGCCGCCCTATAGCCCAGATGTGCCCCCAGACTTTTTTTTGTTTCCTTGCGTGAAATGGCCGATGAAAGGCAAGAATTTTGAGACGACATAGGGGATCCAATCAGCATGTACCTCGGCTCTCGAGGCTATTTCGGAGAATGTCTTCTTTGACGCCTTCAATGCTTGGAAATCGCACTGGCAGCGATGCATCGACGCAGAAGGAGCCTATTTTGAAAATTTTTAAAGAATTGTAACGATTGGCTCAATAATTTTTTTTAAATCGACTCAGTCCTATTACTTTCCGGACAAACCCTGTACACTTGTTGCCACAGTTGCTTATATTGAGAGTGGCCCGAACTTCCATCAAAACCGTACTTAGAGACTAATGTGCATTTCACCACACATTTTAATTCTTTAGTGGTGGCTAAGCAGGCTATTATTCCCGATACAGTGTAATTCAGTAGTACTTGAAGGTTTACTACACATATGGTCTCAGTTATTTTAATTCCTTCGTTATAAGCTGCCTTTTTTGCGTGCGCTATTCTGTCATAGCTGGGATTCAATTCGTGTCCATGGCTCAGAGCTGTCCTACGGAAAGACCGATATTGACTCTTAGTCAACTCAGAGGCAAAAAGTAAAATCATCAATGACAGTGCCTCTTCGACTGTCATCTCAGTGTGGACCTTTCAACTCGTCCTCCACAGTGAAAGAACTCTGTTAGCCTGAGTAGGGGTTGTAGTTGTAATTTCTGCAATAATCTGAGCTGCTGCAGTATCTCCCTTCTCTCTCAAACTCACAGATGCCGCCAGAGCAAGCAGAGCAGTAGTAGTAGTTTTTAAAGTTTGAATTTTTCTTCTGCGTGATCTAACACATGAGGTGCGAAATTTTTTTTTAGCCGCCCGGGAGTGCCTGGCAAATATAATATGAATTTTGTAACATAAATCTAAAGGGGGAATTTTATTTAATCAATCAATTTGAGAGGACTAGATTTTTACAAAAATACAATACCAACCGGCTGTCATTGAAGTATCGGGAATAACAAATTCTGGAAATATTACACAGGTCAACAGTGGTTTTGGTGCCGGAGCTTTTAAAGCTGATTTCAAGTATAATTGGGGTGCTGAATCCAAAAATGATATTAGTTTTTTCCAATCAGCTCTAGTTTTCAAGATACATATATGTTGTTACTTATGCAAAAAATGTTCAATATGACGATTTGGGATAATTACATAAATGATAAAACCCACAAAATATAAAGACTTGATTTATTTATAGGATTGTTAAATCACCTACAATTACAATAGTTTTAAAATACAATTGAATATAAATAGTAACATTTTTTAATGAAATTACACAATTTAAAAGAAAAGACGTAAAAATTGTCACTCAACACTTCGGATGCTTCTTTTGCGTTATTTTCTGGCGTACACTTCTTAAAACAGACTCGTTTTAAGCACCAGAAGTAATCTGTCATCATATGGTTACCCCATCTTCCTTGGTAGCGATCTTCCATTGTTTTGATTTCCTGGTGAAATCTTTCACCATGTTTTTCTCTTGGCCGCCTAAATTTTCAGGATAACAGTCAAAGTGCCTGTATAGGTAGTGAACTTTTATGCTCATATTACATCCTAGTGATTTAAAGTTAGTGAGCATATTGTTTACCAGCTCGAGATAATTCTACCGTTTCAGTTTGTGATTCAGTTTGTGATTAACCAGAAAATTTTTTATTACGTCAACAAATGAAAGCCAACTGTTTTTTTCAATCTCATTCTTTGACTTGACAAAAGCAGGATCCTTTGTTAGCTGTTTGACTTGTGGCCCATCAAACATTCCAGCTTTAAGTTTTTCTATACCTATCTGCGGCATTTTTATTCTTATGTAGCCGAAGCATGGTCCATCCTTGTCAAGAGCCTTTATAAATTGCTTCATTAGGCCTAGTTTAACATGAAGGGGCGATAAGGTGATTTTCTATCGTTCTCCCGAGACTCAGCAATGTTTTTACCCAACAATTAAATTTTCTCTCTTTGACCACTCCTCCTTAATCCAGTGGTTTGTCTGTCCCTGCTAGCACAGAGGCAAAAGAAACAAGGATTTTTGTGTTGCTAAATTGCTGCCCAAGAAGAAAGTTCACCATTTTTAAATCTACACAAATCACCTAGCGAAGTCCCTGGTATTTTATCTTCTATAAGAAAAAAGCCGCATTGTATCATATTCTTCTTCCATTTCAGTTGAATGAGCGATTGGTATTAAGCCAAACTTGTTGACATTGTGAAGAACACATTTTAAGGTGAGCTTGGAGCTATCAATGAGCAAACGCCAATCACTAGCTTCATGATGCGGTAGTTCAATTCCTTTCGGAAGACCTCTAACGTCTAAAGTAAGATTGTCTTCTTGAGTAAAGAAGGGTAGCAAGGGTAGTCCTTTTCCCTTGTGCGATAAAAATTAATTTTTGTACCTTGTTCCATCAAATTCTTTTCATGAATCCTTGAAGCTGGTAGTTCAGATGCTTCCTTCGATAAGTTCAATTCTCTAACAAGGTTGCTTAGTTCATCTTGATTAAATAGTTGAGGATTTGTTGATACTGCCTCGCAGTCACTACCACTATTGTTAATAACATCAAGAATGTGTTCACATAGCTCATATTCATCCTCACACGAATCTGGTAATGTCTGAAATATCAGGATCGGGATTTCTTCTGAATAGGGTACCGGGCGTCTAGCTGAAGGCAAATCTGGATATTTCCACTTGTGGCGATTGCTTTGATTAATTCCCGAAACATTTACCATGCAAAA
Organism: Ischnura elegans; assembly: GCF_921293095.1. Classification (NCBI taxonomy): domain Eukaryota; kingdom Metazoa; phylum Arthropoda; class Insecta; order Odonata; family Coenagrionidae; genus Ischnura; species Ischnura elegans. The sequence continues at coordinate 107,169,458 of NC_060253.1, read as the reverse complement.
ATAACAGTTGTCAATATGGTTTGTAGGTTCTCTCCAAACCATTGTCACACCAAACTTTTCCTTTTTCTTGTAGTCCACTACCGCTGATGTTCTGTACATGTTTTACACAAAACGTACGGTGCTCACTTTTTAGCTTGGTCACCAAGCTGAACACCAAAATATCCCAGGCGTGCGCGTTTCACGAAGTCTGTAATGTTTTTCCTATTTTCTTTTAAAGTATATTCCCCACAAATGTAACGAAACACATCACAGTGATTTACACAGCTTCTTTGATTTCAGCTCATTTTTAGAGGTGGCTCAAAAAAACTTTGAGAATTTGACCATTTGTTTTCGGGAATCCCCTTACCTACTTACTCCCGCCTCTCCATTTTCAAAGACACGCTATCTTTTTACCTTATCCCCCTTATTTACTCTTCTCCACTTTTATGTGATTCTTCCCACGTGTCGTTATTCCACAGTTATGACTTGGGTTCTTTTCCACCGCGGATTTCCACATCCCTCAGTTGAATCTTTTCCCACTGTCTCCACTTGTACCTACGCCTGTCTCCCCTTCTTCTAAGATGCCAAATCCTCCCCAAGCCCTTTCTCAAAGGTATAAAGGTGATTTTCAAAGTAAATACTGTATAGTGGTTATGAATTAGTTTAATTATAAATTGATTTGAATTTGACAAAAAATTTCTGAAATATATCAAATATTTATAAGAATCTAATCATAAAATGTGCGGTATCTAAAAAAGTAGAGCTGTTACATAAAAACGGATATCATATTTGGATTCAGCACCACGCATATTGTTAATACCAGCTCAAAAACTCCCGGCACCAAAAAAAAAAATTTTTTTGTTGGCCTGTGTTATGGATTCAGCGAACCAATTTTTGTGTCGACACAAAATTCGTTCATTGTTTCGAGAACTCTCTGCCCACTTCTTAAGGTATGGCCATGAGATGCGTTTTGCCAGGAAGTCATTGAGAAATTTCATAGCATAAGGGTCTTCTTTTAAATTCAGCCTCCGCGTTAAATAATGCAGCAAATATTTTTTTTCTGAGTGAGTGATATTTTTCCCAATTTCAAAATTATTTTATAGCTATCCAATCATGTAATAATGTGAGGAGACATTTTCCATTGAATGGCGGAAGGAGCCTACGTAAAATTTATAAATAAACAATAAATTTGTAGACCCAATGGTTATCCAATGTCCTAATGAGTACACGGGGAGAACGTGTGGTAAATGTGTAGCAGACATCAGTACTCTATAAGTCAAATTAGAACTGAGGGTATGATACACATTTTAAAAAAGCTAGAAGTTCCCGTGGAAATACCCCGTAAAGACGGTCAAAGGCTCCGCTCCGCGGTGTCATAAACGACCGTTTTCGCGGTAGAATCGCGGTAGAAGGTGGGGGTCAGGGATCGGATAGTAAAGAAAGTGTAAGAGTCTCGGCTGGTATCTTTCTGGTAGGTATTTTTGTATGAGTCTCAGGAAAACAACTCACTTTTTCGAGGTTTGAACGCTTTTAATAGAAGCATGGTCTTCGATCGTACCCAAAGAAAACGAAATGAACTTCAATGAAACGTGCACTAACCTCGGCTGAAAAACCTCCACTCTCTTCACCATCGGCCATTTGAGAATCGGTGTCTTGAAGCAAAATATAAAAACGGTGAATGTTGAGCGTTAAAACCCATTCAGCTTCAATAACCTTACCGCGTCGCAGCCAATCCAATTCACGGAGACGAACCCTGCCGCGCGATCGAAAAATCAATGTGATTTCCGGCGACGCAAACTTATTTCAAAGATAACTGCATAAACACCTCAAGAAATCTTCAAAGAATGCTCTCATATAAGTTACTCCGCGTGACTTTGCCGAAAACCCATTTGAAACTCTCCCTAAATGTAAAACTTTGTTGAAAAACAGTATCCGCCATTTTGTAACTGCACGGAAAGAATTTATCGCTAATATTCTTTAAGATTACGGGAAATGAAAGAAAAAATCCTATGCCATCAGATTATGTGGTCTTTTATTCCGCAAGAATCCATCCATAACTTCACCATCTACTTACTTTGGAAGATTTTCAGAGAAAATTGAAGACGGGCGTTTTTATGGAAATTTGCACACGTTTGAGCCTCTGTATCACAGTAACGGGTACGATCAATGCCAAATATAGTACATGTCCATAAACTTCAATCATTTTTGAGAATACCTACGAAGTTTCAAGCCTATAACTCAAAAAAAGCCATTTTGTAATTTTGTCCGGCTTTTTCCTATTTCCGCCCACTGTGCGACGGCGTGGTTATGATTCATTTATTGAAGTGCAGACGTATCGGAGTTGTTCATTGTGACTTCAGGGCTATTATTTGATCTATTTCTCCTTCATTGAAAGCGATAGATTGAGTAAAGATGACGGAATATGGTTTTTCTTAGCCTGATCCTAGCAAGCTTCCTGTTACTGATTCCATCATGATAACAGGGTATTTTAGTGAAACTGTAGACTTTGTCGGCGCCGAAAGTCGATGCCGAGAAATGGTAAGGTAGCTGATGTGCATCTGAAATGTTTTATAGTTCATAATAAAGTGAGACTTGCGTATAATATTGGGGAAAGCGTATACTCATGTGAAATGTGTATTCTTTTGGCAGTCCGGTAGAGAGTCTTATGGTGAACTTATTTCCACCTCGAAGCTCTCGATGATACTTTCAACTTAAAAATACCTTGCCTGGATGGCGACAGGAAGCTCTGAGGAAGCCAGACTATTAATGTTTCAATTTAGTAGCGATAATATAGACGAACTTCCAACACAATCTACCATTTTGTGACTCAAAAACCCCGAAGCCACTTCCTATTCTGCAGAAAGAATCGGTCAATCGCACTTCGATCAATATAATAAACACAACGTCTTCAGGTGTTAATAAGTTACTTTTGTAATGAAAGCCTTCCTAAAGTAGCATTAAAATGTGAATATTTTCCAAGCAGTCTTTAATACATTTTGGGAGCTTTTCTCACGATATATCTGAAACCTACTCTAAAGGCGATCTCATCGTCATTGCGCGATCGGTTGTCACTTAAAAATTCCGTATCGGAAATCCTAGAGGGATGACCCTCGACGATGACCGTGATCACCTGCACTCAAGGTTGCCGACTTACAAAAAATATTGGGAGGGCCCAAACCGGGGACCTAGCCGCGGTAAATTTTATAAGTAGTGACTTTTGAGTTTTTAAGCATTTTAGAAGAGTCATATGATCAACATTAGAACCCTGATCACTCGAATCTCGATATCTTGACACTCCGCGGAAAATCGAAAGGCCTTACACATTTTTTCCTCTCATCTGTAACGAATTTTTTGGGGGGCTCGGGCCCCCTCAGGCCCCATGGAGTCGGCGCCACTGCTTGCCCTCTCACTATCACTGGAACCCGTGGTGAAAATATCATCCCAATCCAATTTCTATTTGGTTTTAACTGGGGAAAGAGCAACATAGAACTGCACATTCTTTGGGGAACTTTGGGTTTGACTTTCCCTCAAACACCCCATTTCCCCTGTGGTGCACATCAGTCCTATATTTATACGATGGCCTGACAACCTTTAAATGGATCTTTGGTTTATCCTGACAACCAACTAAATGGAAATTGCTGATCCACACGGCTTCCTCTACCTCCACAGTTTCCAAATCAAGGGCCGCGGAACATTCCTCTCGTGACTCAACTTTTTCTGAAAAGCAAGCAACGGCGTAGAATAAAATCAAAGAATGCTGCGATTAATTTTTTGTGACCACCTCTGGATTCCATTCTTTTTCCATCTACAACTTCCTTTATCTTTTGGGGTAAACAATGGGACAAGATAATGTTTAAATATTTTCATTAATTTATAACAAAATATAAGTTCTAAAAATACCCAAAAGCCATTTTATTAATCCGCACTGATGAGTGTAAATTAATGTGGAAGATGAATGCTGTAGACGTAGTACTTTTCCTTAGGCTGAGTTGCAAAGTTCATGAAGTTGACAAAACGGCTAATTTTTCGGTGCGCGGAGTCATTTATTGCACTGGCCGTGTCTACATTTTTCAATTTTTTTTGTAATAAAATAAATCAGAATTTAGGATAAAATTTCCTTTAAAATGACGTATTGTTCATTATTATAGCATGCAGTGAAGCCAGGATATAAATTTGCAAAGTACAGCGGCACATAATTTTGACGACCACAGTAGAAGAAAACGCTGTCTTCTTGGCTGGCACTCGAATGCATGAGGATCAACGTTGCTCTATATTTTCATATTTCCTCCCTTGATTTTAAACATCATGGAATTTTCTATGTCCTTCCGTAACTGAAATTGAACAAGTGCCATAAATAATTTGAGTCCATCGTAACCATCGAGAAACACCTATCTCGATTTTTGTTGAGCAGTTGAGTTTTTATTCTACGGCGGCCGAATTATCGAAAAATCTCAGTTTCAAGTTATTCAGTCGATGAAATACGGAAATATTATTTATATTAAAGTTATCTTCGCTCACATAGAACACGGGTTTATCATTCCGTTTATTATACTCTTATTTTTCCGTAACGCTCATCCAGACGGCATGCATCGAGGCTTTTCTTCTAATTTCCTCCGTGGGAATGCAGACGAAAATTTTTTCTGGGGTGTTATTGCACAGAGGAGCAATGCACCACTTGTAATTTTTCCTTGTTTCACCCATGTTCTCCTTTAAACGCAACGTGGCTCTTCCAAACCTGCAGTTACTGGGCTTGGATCTTGGACTCCTACTGAACTATGACGTCACGGCCTAAGATTAGTGGGGGCGGTATTTTTTAGCCCGCGAAACTCGGGAGACTTTTGGGAGTCATTTTCTAGTGTATAAACTGAATTTTAAGCGGAAAAAAGTATATTGCGGTACTAAGTGTTTACTGCAGTATATCAGCATACTGTTTATAAAAAGTATGCAATTTCCCTATTGTGGTTCTGCAATGTTTGGCAATACGGCCGGACCCGCAAGGGAGGGGCGCGCGCCCCCTGCGCCCCCCATCTGTATCCGCCACTGATCTCATATGGCTTAATCGCGCTTCCTCGCTCCCACCCCACGCCAGTCACGAAGCAGCGGAGTCATTCTACACTCGCCTCAAGGCGTCGCAGAATTTTTTATATCAGTTATCCTTCCAAGAGGCGAAAGCCACTCTCACGCTCTCCACTTAGGCAGCTGTCGAGTATTCACCCCCATATTCTCACATTCCGTCGTACGCACGTTCTCACATATCAAAGGACTAACGTCATGCATACACAAAACTTCCCATTCCCATCATCTTATTTCCTTATAGAAGATTCTGCACGGAGCCATTATCGTATCATTCTGCACCATGGAGCCATTGTGCGTGGTTATCAGTTTCGCCTATAGGCAGTCAGACGGACGGATGCTGTGCTTCGACTTTGGCGTCGGGGTGGAGGTCGTCGCCTGGGAGAAAAGGCATATCGTGACGACGGGAGACGTTATCCCAACAACTTGCGTAGGTTGTTGCAGCAGCTTCGTGCAAACTATTCAACCGGCGCGAAACTGCAGGTAGTGCCTTCCACCCCCCAATGAAGAACCCCTTGACCTCTCACTTTCCCGAACCCTCCTTCACTAGCCGTAACGATAGATCGGGACGAATGGACCCGGCGGGTGGAGTTAATAACTCCACCCATGAACTGGTGGGAGATATTGACGGAAACCATGGATCCCCCTGCACTCCCGCTCCACCGTCACCGTCGCCATCTCCAGTCTGGCTCCCGAGTTGGCTTCACCAGAGTCTGCCACCACCTCCAGCAGCGCATCCGAGCAAGGCGTCGTCACCACCACCTCCGACGGCGCCGTTGCCACCACCACCTCCGACGGCGTCGGTCCCGCCACCACCACCACCACCGCCGCTTCAGCAGACGTCTTCTTCACCACCACCATCATATGTGTCCATCCTCAAGCGGCGGCCGAAGGGGGATCTGCCGCAGCAGCAGCCATAGCGGACGTGCAAGCCTGAGCAGCAGCGGGCACCGCAGCCGAGGAGGCGGAGGAGGACGAATCGTGGGCCAGTGCTAGAATGCCTGGAAATTATACCCCCTTCACCACCACCACGCCTGAAGTCACTTGGCTTCAGATATTTTTAACTGTTTATATTAAAATGAGTGAAATAAAAGATATGTATAAATTTTATTTTGACTTTCATTGAAGCTAAGGTACCTAACCCCCTCGCAATATGCAATGCATGCCTGAATATATTCATTGTAAGTTGTAAATTTGATTCATTATATTGATTGAATCGGATCCGATCCCACCCCTCGGATTCAGTTGCTCGCCGGCCCCCCACTCGCGAGAGTCGCTCCATCGTTCACAGCGCCTCACATCTCCTTTTCCTAACTCATCCGCTTCCCCTCACTCATTTGTTTCGCGCCAGCGCTCCACGATCTTCATTTGACGCGCATAACGTAACTCATTTGTTATCCGTAACGTCCTTAGACCATGTAAGTCCCGTTTACACTACGAACGTACTGACGTTGATCGCGACTACTGCACGTTTACACGTCTAAAAGTTACCATCGTAACTCAGTGCTGCCCTCGTTGGGGAATTGTGTCAGATAACAACCGACGACGTGACTGCGTGAGAAAATTGAAATCTTGGAAATTAAGAAGCAAAAGAATATTAATGTTTTCATGTGGTATAACTAAAGGTAGACCGAACTGTTGGCAAAACTTTAAAGAATGTAGGATTCGTTACGGGATATACTGAATTGAAATGGAAGTATTCAACAAATTTTCTTTAAACCAACGAAAAATGATATGTATTAGTATAAGATAAGTAACTAAAATAAAATTATTTTTTCAAGGAAATAGTCTCATAAACTAATAAAGCGCTGTTATAATTTTCTTAAAATGTTGATTTCATTAAGGGTGGCAAAAAGAATAGCATACCAACAAAGGTGTCGATACATGGGTTTATAGGGTGCCCAAGTCATTGGTATTGTCCTAATACCCGTATTATTCACTATTTGACCTCCAAAGGTCAAAAGTTATAGAGGCAAACGCCCGGTCATTGTGACAACCAAGGTGTCGAACCATAGGTTTTGATGGGTGCCAAAGACGATTTTTCAGTTCATAGATCCGTATTGTTGATTTTTTGACCACCGAGGTCTCAATGGGGGTCAAAGGTCATAGAGTTAAACGTCTGGCCATCATGACAACCAACGTGTCAAACCATAGGTTTTGAAGGGTGCCAAAGTCGGTTACTCAGTTCATTGATCCGTATAACAATTTATTTTGACCTCCGAAAGTCATAATGGGGGTCAAAGGTCACAGAGAAAGGACACCATTGACCGAGGGGAAAGGGGTTCTTGATTAAAAATCTGGTCTTTATTTTAACTTATTATTTTTATTTATCCACAATAAGAAAAAATTACAACGCAAAAATAGTATTTTAATATATATTTTTTTAAATTTCAACACAATTACAATTTACAAATATGATGCATTTAAAATTAAGTGTAGTATAATTTTTTTCTTTGGCATATTTATTATGTTTGAGTGATTTTTTTCATTTCTTCTGCGGAAAAGGTCATGAAATTTTTCACACGAATTTCTTTAGTTATATTTCACACATTGAATTGCTTTTCTGATGCACACACTTCATTTACAGTGGAAAAAGCGCGTGCAGTCGCAGCATTAGCATGTGGAAAGGGCAAAGATTATTCCTTGATTTTAGTGCACTATTGTGTGGAATATGCTTTGTTACAAATGATGAAATATTTATAACCATTTGTACTCTATCAATATTTGTGCTGCAGCCCAAGATTTTACCCTTTTCTAAACAAAATATTTTTTAAATAATGATACCTCATCAAAAAGATCATTTTTGGAAATATTATTACATGGAAAATTTTATGCACAATGATCGAATGATTTTAGAAAATAATTCCAATTAAGTTCATGTTTTAATGTAATCCAATGAAAATGTTCAATATAATTTTAGTATAGCGTCCACTCTTCTAAATAATCTTTGCAGTTACTATAGAAATATTTAACGTGATTCATGATATCTGCAGGGTTTATTGCACCCACTTCGAGCTCACTTATGCTCTTACCGATGGTTAATGGAAATTACTCTCTGACCACATTTGATTCAGATATTTTTAACTTCATTCACTACGTCGATTACCAAAATTTTATCACCTTCAATAACTTCAATAGCGTTTTGAAAAAGAGGTGATTGGTTTTGTTTAAACTCTGCCTAAATTTGAGGATTCTTTTTCAAAACACTCATCTAAAGTTCTAGGACATTAAACCTGTGATAGAAAGTAGGAATTCATAGTGTGGTATAATTTAAAAATTCTATCTACAACTGACGAAAGAGGTAACTAGCGCGTTTTACAGTAACCAAGTATTTTCTGATATATGCGACCTCCGCAGTTTCACAAAGTTCTTTCAGCATTTGAACACGCACAGTATGTTAACGGCGTTATGTAGCATGCGCGCTGCAAAACCGATTTGATAACCTGTGATGTACGGGCCTTAGATCTGAAGGAATGACTATGAAAAATAGCATGGAAATACATCCTCCTGCTAATGCTAGTTTCTTTTCTTCGTCTTTATAAAATGTTTTTACTAAAAATTTCTGTATTTTGGAGAAAGATGCAACAGTATTTAAATATCTTTTATGCTCTTGCGTCTCCTAGTGCTTCGAAATATCATTCCCACTGCCGTGAAAAATAGAAAATTATCCGTTACATTTCACACCTAGTAGGTCTGGTAGGTAGCTAGTGGTTACGACAGCAGTGTTTTAAGTTAATTAAGTTAATATGCGTTAAAGTGGATTTAAAAAAATGTTACTGCAATACCATGTAACTGAAAAAAAAATCATTGCCGAGAGTTTCGAAACAACAACTTCGGATGACTACCGTAGTGAGTCTTCTCCTTAACCATTAGCCCATCTCACTCGTTGACTCCGAAGGGAATGGGATAGTAAATTTACGTCCAGAACGTCACTTTACTTCCTCTCGTAACTTGGCCGATCCGATTAATTGTAAGACAATATACTTCGTCGAAGTATATTGTCTTACAATTAATGCTGAAGCTTTTCGATCAGCGATAGCGAACAAAACACACACATGAAATATCCGCCGCTATATCACAGCAAATAATACCACTGAGTGTTAAAACTCAGTTTGATTAAGTGACACTAGAAGACTGGTTCATTCCCTTTCCTGGCAAAGCTCGTAATGAATCCCCTTCGGAGTCAAGGAGTTAGATGGACTAATGGTTAAGAGGAAGACTTACTGCGGTAGTAATCGGAAGTCGGTGTTTCGAACCTCAATGCAATAATTTTTTGGTGTTACATGGTATGGCAGTAACAATTTTTAAAATCCACCTTAACGCATATTACCTTAATTAAACGCTGCTGTCGTAACCACTAACTACCTACCAGACCTATCAGATACAAAATATTGTTGGCCATATCCTGCAGAATCGGTGCACATAATTCAAAACTTCCCAATAAAAAGTCGAAAAAATTATTTATGGCCAGCTTATTTGGATTTGGGACCATATTTGTAAAGATGCCAGATCCTCCGTCATCGCAACCCGGCGAGCACCGCATCGATATTCGTGCACCACCATTTTGGCCGGAGGAACATTCACTCTTGTTTTCGCAGCTACAGGGACAGTTTTATCTCGCTATGGTCAAAGAAAAAGAGACAAACATTTTGTTTCGTGGTGTCACAGCCACATCACCGCTATGCCATTTTTTCCAGTTGAGTATAACATTAGTCTTTCCTTGATACTTTAGACCAAATAAGTCAGCTCCATTGCTTTTAATTATCGAGAAAATGACCACTTATCGTGTCCTCGAAAGCAGTTTTCTTGGGTAGGCTACCCGCAACACGTCTCCTCATTTTACGCTATGCATGCGATAAATAAAACGTCTTTCATTTTAGCTGTAAAATTTTTCTCCCAAAGGAGGACCTAATACAATAATAAAATGAAAAATGAGAGCTTGAAGGATCTTCATTCTTCCAGGAAACTTTCAGACGGAACTTCCAGGAAAACATTAGGTAGCCACAAGAGAAAGCGTAAAAGTTAGCTGCTTACGAATACGTGGCCATAAACTTCCCAAGGGCTTGAATGACATGCGGGTTGCATAAAATGATGCTTTTTTATCGATTCTATGTCAATGTCAAGTAGTGTGTGGCATAAATTGCGCCCGAAGAGGAAATTAAACGCTGGGCCCTTGGGTGAAAGGCATTATGTTCTATCTAACTGAGCCATCCGGACACTCGCAAACATTGTTATTGTGTGGGATTCTGAATTCCTGACTTATCTACTCCTTTATTTAGGCAAGTTACTTTAGCATACACATTTCATTAAATATTATTGAATCCATCCACACACTTCTTCGCATCTTTTTTAACCGCTAATCTGTGTCCACGTTACCATAAATAGATATACATAGTTAATTCAAAGCTACTAACAAGCAGCAATACCTCCACTTCACGGTTGCGATCCACCACACACCAAACGTTCAATCCCTTATTCTCTCTCTATCCGCGCACATAAGATTTGCAATACCCCCGAAGACCCTCAAAAATTCCTCACCAAACTACACGCGTCTCTTCTCCGCCGCGGGTACCCCGAAAAACTTATAATTAATAAAATAAGCCCAATAAAGAAAGTTTATACGTGTGGTAATATTAACCCAATAGTTAGTGCACCAAAAAAAGGTGTTGTTCATATTTCATCACAACTTCAGAGCTTAAAATATGGACAAATCCGTTACCCATGGTCATTTTCAGTTATCTCCATCAATTGCTTAATTTAAAAAATTAGCAATTTCATTCTTCAACTTATTCGTTCGTTCCGTGAAGGACACCAAACTGAGCTTAATTACTAATTATTTATCATTAAAAAATCTTGAGAACAAAAGAAACGTTATCGTGTGGCTATTAGTTTAGAGCTCATATCACCATATGGTAGCGACAAAGTACCACGTTAAGCAAACAAACAAGGGGACATCCATTAATTACGCGAGGCGTTTAGGGGGGGAAGGGGGTCAAGCTTATTCTCACCCAATCTCACGTGGGGGAGAAGGGAGATCCTGGCAAGTAACACGCGATCATTATTTTCACAAGAAACAATGCAAAACTGTGATAAAACTAGGTTGAATTGAGCAAAACGTGTTTCTCCCATAAAAACAATTAATAAATTTGGTTTTTTTAGATAAATGCAACACAACATATCATATATTAACGTATTTACACTGAATAAACGCATTTCGAACAATCTCACGTGAGATTAGTTGGAGGGAGGTCCGGTAGAGCCAAATCTCACGATATCTCAATATGGGGGAGGGGGTGTCAAAAAATCGTCTAAATAACCTCGCGTAATTAATGGACGGCTCCCAACTGCTTATTAGGAGTGCAAGTAAGATTGTAAATATTTACCTCTTTAGGCTTGGGAGACTCATCATATTTCAAAGAATAAAAGACTCAATGATAGAGAAGATATGGCTTCAAAAGGTCAGATGGGAAGAGAATAGATGGAGGGAATGTCAGAACGGATAGACACTTCCATGGCGAAGGAGATGCCGCATATCCAATCGATGTCGCCAAGGAACGCATTTATTCCGGAAATTATCGAGTTCTTCCAGCCGATAGTAAAAGAATGGACAGAAAAAATGCAATTGGTATCCTTCCTTTCATGGGAAAGGTAACGTTATTAATGCACACCAAATCTCATCAATTTTCGTGCCTCTCAGACCCCCCCTAGTGCTGTGAAGTGACCCCCCCCAGGTCAGCACGTAGCCCCCTTGTCCCTATCCTGAATCCGCCACTACTAGCGATAGCTCCACTACAAATATTACTACTCTAAAAACGATTACATAAACCAGAAAATACAATTAAGACACCAACTCGTGAAAACTGGGTGACAAGTTTCATTTTTCCTACATTGACTTTAGGGGAGAAAAAAATACATGGAGAGGATTTTTTTGGTCGAACCTCATCTTTCTTTTAAATAAAAAAATCTTTCAATGATTTGCGACTTTGAATCAGTGTGAACGACACGATTCCAAATTTAATTCTATAAGTTCATGAGAGATCAGCTGAACATTATCCATAACAATATGTTTTCTTTTTTTCACAGACGAATCGCATGGATTACGGCAATGCATGGGAAGGTGGAGAAAAAAGAATTCATTCCCACACCCACTGCCGTCAACACAAAGTTTCATCTATGGAGGAAAGGAACCAGTACCACCGCAGAACTGGTTATCTGGGAGGAATGGTAGCTGGTGAAACTCAGAAGCGATGCAAAGAGAGGAGAATGGCAGCAGATGTCGCTGCCGATGTCCATGAGTACGAAGCAATGACACGCGACTTGAAAATTCTCGATGAGAAGAGGAAATCTTTGATGAGAGCATATCATGAAGGCCTGGAGAGACTGTTGAAGCTGAATGTGTAAGAATACCACATCGTAGAGAGCTGGATGAAGTCGCGCACAAGATAAACGTAATAAAATTACAACTATATCAAATGGATAGATACTATGGAATTGATATCCAAAATATTATCCATTTTCGTGAACATGTGCGGGAATATTATAAGTGTCACTTTTCCTATGCCACAATAGAAGATTATTATTCCTTTACTCTTTGTAAAATCAAAAATATTAGTTGTCGCGCATCCTGATCATATAATTACATTATAAATTGTGTGAGAGCCGTAGGGATATTCATCATGAGCTCCACTAGCTCAAATAATATTGATCGAACACTACTTTTGCTGATTTTTGGACAAAATATAGTTGTGAATATGATTTTTTCCTTCCTGGTCATATTGTTCAACTCGCTTTGTTCGCTGGGGGGGCTCTGCCCCCCCTAGGCCCCCCCGAAAAAGGCCTGCGGCCTGTTATGCTCGCTGTGGGAGGTCTTACACTTTTTGTTTGCTACTTGTTACTTAAGGATCGTTTACTTTTAAGCTGGCTAGCTTAGGTATAAGCAATATTTCCAATTTCACGTAAAACGAGCGCATGGTACGTAGGCTACAATATGAATGTAAATATTTATAAAGAGAAACGTTTTTCTGAGGGGCTAAAAAAGTAAAATAAATTTCTACGAGTTTCTCTAACTTATTCAATTCAAATACAAAAATCGTTGAGACCACGTTCCACTGTGACACCCAATGCATACGTAATATCATAACATAACGACATTACGTTTTACAATGAAAAACACGTTTATTAATTATTTTCCACAAAACTCAACCAAATTCTTGATATACGAATAAGATGTAACAGCTGTTCCCCTTCGTAAGCGAATTACGTAGGGACTGAATATCAATATCTAGAACAAATGCGCCTTAGTATGAATTGTGGCTAGTATGACGAATTTTATCGAAATATTATTTATCGTGATCGCGAATGATTTCACTTCATAAATACCTCTATTTAAAGTGTTAATGAATCGGGATACACAAATATCTCAGCTTTATAAAGCATTGTTCCTGCTCCTCCTGAACCTTTGTTCCTGCTCGCTGTAGGATTTCACCGGGTGTAGTTCACGATGCGTATCCTAAGAAGCAACTATGAACCTTCACAATGTAGGATCTGCTAAGAGGTGGTGCTCGATACATATCCTATAAAGCAACTTTGAACCTTCTCAATGTAGGATCTGGTAAGGGGTAGTGTAAGGTGAATATCCTATGAAGCAACTTTGAACCTTCTCAGTGTAGGATCTGGTAAGGGGTAGGGCACGGTGAATATCCTATGGAGCAACTTTGAACCTTCTCAATGTAGTTTCTAGCCAGGGGTAGTGCACGATGCATATCCTATGAAGCCATTTTGAACCTCCTCAATGTAGCATCTAGCCAGGGGTAGTGCAAAATGCATGTCATATGAAGCAACTTTGAACCTTCTCAATGTAGCATCTAGCCAGGGGTGGTGCAAAATTCATGTCCTATGACGCAACTTTGAACCTTCCCAATGAAGCATCTAGCCAGGGGTTGTGCAAAATGCATGTCCTATGGAGTAGCTTTGAACCTTCTCAATGTAGTATCTAGCCAGGGGTAGTGAATGATGCATATCACATGAAGCAACTTTGAACCTTCTCGATGTAGCATCAAGCTAGGGGTAGTACACGATGCATATCCTATGAAGCAACTTTGAACCTTCTCAATGTAGCATCTAGCTAGGGGTAGTGCACAATGCATGTTCTATGAAGCAACATTGAACCTTCTTATCGCACGATCTAGCCATAGGTAGTGCGAGATGAATAACCAAAGAACACCCTTTGCACTACTGCAGGAGAATGTTCTTTGAACTCGGATAGTGCGCCATTTGTTGGTTCTTTGGACGTTCATGAAGAACATTCTTTGCACTAAAGTTGCTTCGCTGGAGAATATTCTTTGCATATCTTTTTAACTTAGTCACTCAAGGAAACGTGATTTTCGCAAGACAAATAATTGAATAAGAAATACCTTTATTTGCACTTATCTTCCATATTGTATTATTCACTGCCTATTCACTTCTGCAGATCACGGATAACATTGTACATTAAAAAGGACATTAACGGAAAAAAGAACGTAAACAAAAATAAAAAGTTATCACCATCACAAAAAATGAATATATAATAATTTTTACCAACCTTTATTATGTAAGACTTGTTTAAAAGTCTTTCTACTACAATCGTGTATCGCCAACAAGATACGAACTATAGTCAACAGCATGAATCATATTTCTAAAATGGCATTTAGTGCACTTGTTAACTTTGAAATTAATAACCACCACACTTTCGATGTAATACACCAAAAACAACAACTAACTTCCTACCTTATATTCCTCCGCTTTTGGTTTGAATGCGCTTTCATTTAAACAGATGTTTGTTCTTGCGGAAAGAAGACGCAAAAAAATAGAGACTTCCAATATTATGTTCCTTATTCCCTTCCTTATATTTATCAGTTTTTTGTTTTAATTCCTTTATCTTCTTTCCCAATGTAGCTCCTCTTGTTTGTATAAACAAATATGTTGCTATGATTGTTCGTTTGTATGACTGCCGCGCCGCCATTGGAATTTGGTGGCCATTTTTTGAACTAATCCCTATACTCACTTTTAATTGAATAGACGGAAAAATAATTGTATATTTAGTGTTTTCATAATTTTTCCTGGGGTTTCAGACAATTTTAGAGGGGGTCTTCATTAGACTTTTTGCCGTATCTCGTCTCGTTCACCCCAAACATTTGTATAGGTGAGTGAATGAATGAGTGGTCGTTAAGGGGCTTCATGATATATAGATAGATACATAATGATGTATGTCACCAAAGACATTGTCGCAATATCACCATGGCATGCCAAATACCATATTTTATTTCACTGGATGTACACCTATGGATACATTAAAATTTAATGACGAGGTTGCCTAGCTAATTACATTGCATTAGTCGGAGTTTTTCCATGTTTTGCCCTAATGCATTTCTTGTGGACAGAGCATAGCACTGGAATTGCGAGGGCGCGTTTGAAATTATATCGTGTCCATTAGGGCGGATCGGAGAAATTGATTTTTTTCAACTCCATATTAATCCAGGAAATGAAGCTCATAAAAGTGCAAAACCTTGCAATTTTTTCGAAATTTGGGATTAGACTAATCAAACCTCCTACTTCAAAATCTATATTATGCCGAAGGGCGTTATATATTTCTTAGGGGTGAAAACTACCCCTAAAAACTAAAACTTATAAAATTATATTTTAAAGCCAAATACGGGTAAAATTTAGTCTAAATTATTTGGATAATTATTTTTTTATGTTTGAAAAATAATTTTAAGATGCTTCAACACTGAATAATCAACCCTTATTGGGGGTTAATGTAAAAAAGAATTTTCAAACTGAATCGATTTGCATAAAAATTTGTGATTATACTAATCATACCCCCTTCAAAAAAATTTTTCAAACCGATTCGATTTGCATAACAATTTGGGATTAGACTTATCATATCCCCTTCTTCAAAATCTATATTATGCCGTAGGGCACTTTTTATTTTTTAGGGGTGAAAACTACCTCTAAAAGCTAAAACTTATAAAATTATATTTCAAAGCTAAATACGGGTAAAATTTAGTTTAAATTATTGGTATAATTATTTTTTTATCTTTTGAAAATAATTTTAGAATATTTCAGCCCTTATTTTGGGTTAATGTAAAACAATTATTTACCCTAAAAATATTAATTATTTATCACATTGTATCTTCTCATTCACTTTCTTACTCCTTTTTTTATGTATTCACTTTTTTCTCTGATGATTTTAATCACAGCACAGAAAAGATATAACAATGGGATAAACAGAACAAACACCGTCATGTTAACATAAGCAAATAAATGTACATTTATGCAGACATTACATGAAACACTATCCATCGGAGACTGTATGGCTTCCAGTCTTCCCACCACATGCATGCACACAGGTCACTGAGCGAGAGCACACATACTCACATATGTGTATGAATATATACATCTTATGGGTATGTCTGTTTTTTTGTAGCAAATTTTGAATGTATGGTTAGCTTCGAACGTAAAGCACACAAAGTATATACTGGCTATGAGGAATGTTTTGCTCAGAATTGTGGGTTTCGAATTTTTCGAAAATAAATTTGATTGGTATATCAAACATAGCTCCTTTATTTTTGATGATAGAAAGTTCATTTAAATAATATTTTGTAGGGTTTTTACAGACTACGAGGTTATGTGAATTAAATTTTTTTCGAGTCCTTAATTTTAAGGATTTAAGGGTTTAAATAAGGTGGAGCTCCCTTGGAAATAGATGTTTTAATTATCAATATCTCACCAAATATTTAATTAACAGAAAATTTAAGCTAACCAAAATATTTAAAAATAAAGAAGCATCAATTTATCACTCATGCATTGTTTTCATATCTCCAGTTTTTTTGGAGTTATTTTGAAAAAAAAGAGCATTTTTAACGAAATTGTAGAAAATAGCTTCTCACTTTTACCACCAATTTTTTCAAAATTTAGAATTGTAAATTAATCAAACTTCTAGGATCATTTAAAAATACTTAAATAAAGAGGAATTTTGAATGGCATTGATCAGTTTTGACTAGTGTGGTAATAAGTTGTTTTCACTAATGTTTTCGTAGAACTGGGGACTGATCTTATTTTTTATCATAACTCGCTCAAATTTCATGATAAATTTTTTTCTCATTGTAAGAAAGTTTTTTTAAAATACTTTTAAACAGATTGCATAAGTTTTTCTCGAAAAATACATTTTTCCCGCTATTTGATATTGAATCTTTCAAATTTAGCGTACGGCAAACAAAAGATAATCATCAGCAAGTTTTATCTCGGTCCGAATTGGTCATAAAGGAAATATAAAATAAGATTTTTATTTAATTTTTTACAAGCTACAGTTTTGTAAGTGACAATTTCCTAATAAAATTAATACTTATCAAGTTATTTGCCTAGAACCAATTAAAATCGTTGATTTTTTCGTCAAAAATCTGTTACATTCAATCGCAAATAACTTGAAAAATATTTATTTGACGCAAAAATGAATACAACATTTTATTCTTAGAATTTATTTTTCTATCGATTTCTGTGGTCAAAATATAATTAAAATTTTCCACCCCCGAGATGGGGTGGAAACCACCCCCAGGGTAAAAGCGCCCGTCGGCATGATATAGATTTTCATTCTTGGTATATTCCCTACTTACTGTGAAAATTTCAAGAAAATCGATTCAGTTTGAAAAAATTGCAAGCCAAAATGCTTCATTTCCTGGACTATATGTTAATCGTTAAGTTGGAAATATTTACCCCGAGAAAGATATACGTTCGATTGTCCTTGTTTCTCCTTCTCGTGAATGTAATTTACTTGCATTCGTATTCACATCCATTTTGTTGGAGATTATCCATGACGATATTTTATTTAAGTTATTTTGAATGATGCACCGGTCTTTACTGCTTTTGATTCTTCGGTATATCAAGAAATGCATATTTGGTTTAAGCGTTTTTATTTCAGTTGTAACGGTAACGCGTGTTTTATTCTGGCAAAATCACACTACGTCTAGTCATCTTGATTTTTTAGTTTGCAGTTAACATTAAATTTATATTTAAAATAAGCATATGTCCGCATTTAACATTTCTTATTACATTTTCAATGGAAACAAGCATACGAAGATGACTTGAAACTAGATCCATTTCCTTTAAACGGTCTCTTGTTAACTCATAACCTAAAATTTTTTGTCACATCTTTCTCAATTATGGGAGTGATTTCTATTTATTCGTAAAAAAATACCGTTTAAAAACTCGTTCTTCCATCATAAAAAATTAATGCTCATTCATGAATGACTTAAAAAGATATTTATACATCAAGAAAATTTGAATCCACACATTTTGCTTCACAAAAGCTTTGCCCTCCATAGATCATAGGTGTTATTTTGAAAAAAATAAAAGCCCACTCTGATGTAAGGGGGAAAAACCACCCCCAGGGTGGAAGCTTCAATCGACTAGTGATCGTTGACGCATTCTCTGTCTACGTGCAAAATTTCAAATAAATTGTTTTCATTTCAAATGATTCGGAGGTGAAAATCTTCAAGGACTCCACAATCGGCATATTTTTATTTATATTTGTCCTTCTATGATTCACGGTTGGAGCTGACAAAACACGGACGAAATGCGCACGAAAAAAAGGCAAAGAGCTCGTGCTCGTTCCAAATTGTCGCGCTCATTTCCCCGCAGATTCAAAATCGACCAAAGCCCTTCACGGTAATTTTCCCCTAAATCTCACCATGTTCTACGCTACTTTTTTCTAATAACCCTGTCCTTGAAGCATTTGCCATGGAATGCCACGTTACATGCTCCCAACGTATAATTTGGTATATAAAAAAAAGGGAGGTAATTGCAAAGCGGCCTGGTACAAATGATAGCAAACGAACTAATCCTCATTTTCTAAAAAGATCAATCCATGGGATCTGACATTACACGAAAGCAGTTTGCTTGCGCTAAAAATTCTCGCCGAGCAGTTATTCACACTCTGGAGCAATAATAGCATTACCATTCGTCACAGTTCAAATGTATTACACACGGAAACGCTCAATAAATAATTATGCGGTTATTTAGAAAGCTACGCTATCGCAGCACTAATTCCAAATTGAAAGCCTCTTGGAGGAAAATAACGATATGTAGTAGAGTTCAAATTATGAAAAGGTGGCCGGTATTGCTAAGTCAAAGGGATATCAATCGGTTTTAAAATATTCATTCATACAATTATCGCTCTAATTAAATCCTTATTTGTCACGTTACCACACATGTTATCTCACAAGGGTATTTACAACATTTTTTGTCGATGGAGTAGCACTGGTACTTTTAAATGGGAGCTAAAAATTATAAAATAAGTAAAGTTAAAACGAAGAGAGTAAACGAAGCATTATTAACTAATTAAAATTGAAAATTTAAAGAAAACTGATTTCCTGCTCTCTAATACCAACAATTTAATGTTTGCAGGCATTATTAATTCAAAACAATGCCAATTGGCTAAACAAGTTTTATTCACAGAATCATCTCCGTACATTCATCCTTATTTGTCACTTAACCACACTGTTATCACTCGTGGGTGAGAACATTTTACACATCACATGTAACAACATTTTTTGTCAATAGAGTAACACTGGTAATGTTATCGATAAACACACGCACATATTAAGAGAGTGATAACACCTCGTGAAAATTTCAAATTCGCCGTAATCCTTAAAAAAAGAGATGACTGAGTTCCTTACATTTTTACAAATGCTCTAAGGAGAAATCCACTGACTTTGATGGATCCAAAAAATTCATACAGCAATTACACATCATTAATGTATGACAGAATCAAAAGGTGTTCACAATGTTTTTATTGAAGAATTTGGCTTGCGATCGTAACGAAATGATATTGTTTGTTTACACTGTCAAATTGCACTCACATTCAAACCATTTTACTTGAAGGGGAGAGGTTTAATTTTTTTCAGCGCACATCAATTTGGTAGGACATATAAAGGTATGTGTCCTACCAAATTGATGTGCGCTGAAAATTTAACTTATCAATCGCAACTCATTTTCAGCACTTAAACTTCTAAGTCGACATCTAATGCGCTTCCGAAGTTGAAGTATTCAAGGCTTTTTTGGTGAGCGGTTACTTCAGCTTCGTCTGAAGATCGAACTCTCCTCAATTCTGAGTTTTTCCATTTCCCCATTCAAAAGATATTGAAGTCGTTGGGAGTACCCGGACGACCTTCAGCCTCAATTCAACTCATTCAAAGTTTTGAGTTCAGTACCATCAT
This sequence comes from Ischnura elegans, assembly GCF_921293095.1. Classification (NCBI taxonomy): domain Eukaryota; kingdom Metazoa; phylum Arthropoda; class Insecta; order Odonata; family Coenagrionidae; genus Ischnura; species Ischnura elegans. The sequence continues at coordinate 107,149,155 of NC_060253.1, read as the reverse complement.
CGAAGTGTCGATAGCGCCGTCGGTTTGACTGACATGCAATCCCCAATATTTATCGGTTACACCTGAAAATGTTTATAATAACGTCTGAAACCTTATGGTTGTTCTAATCATTTGAAATCATTTTACTTAAGGTGATTGAAATTATGCCCTAAAAGACGTTTTGGACACGGTTTTTGATGTTATAGGAAATATTGTTATAAAATAAAGAATTTCGTAAGTAATCTGCCGAGGAAAAGTTTAGATGTGAAATATTGAGATTAATTTCATCGATAATAATGCTGAGTCTTCTTTTTAGTTCATTTCGAGGACAAATCTTTTTAGCGTTGCAGTTCTCCCTGTCTTCCCATTGGTTAGCGTCAGTTCTCCTTCGTCCAGATCTCAAGAGTCTGGCTCCAGCACCGGCCTCTTATGATGAGTGTCTCAGGACTCACTCACTCCCTGTCTTCATTGAATTGTTGGTTTTCCAATCCAGCAAGATATCGTTTCTACACACGGTTCAATTATTAGCCATCATCCCGATTATAACTCAAAACGAAACGGGAAATCTCTTCTCATGTCTAAAAGGAAATGTTTATGCTACTTCATTCGAAAGGATAGCTTTAAGAGGCCATGCGCTTTTGCAGTTCTTCAATTCATACACGGCTCCACACGGCAGCACACCCGAAAATGGTCGACGAAAGTATATGACGTCAAAGTTCTTCTCCAAGTCTTCCCCAAGAAATTTGAATCCGAGAAAGTATCGAATCAAAATTTTCAACTTTGACAATCACGCGAATATTTAGTGGTGTCTGCATCCTGGATATTTCAAGCGATGGTCATATCGAATGGGGAAGAACAGATAATTGACCCGGAGCGGAAATTTTCGACGCAACTCTGCAAAATATTCCGCCGAACTTCAAATTATTGGGGCAAAATATCCACGGAGAGAATTGAATTTGGATTGGAAAACTCATGAGCAACTCATCGTAAGGGACCAGGGCTGGAGCCAGACCATCAGGACATGAGTGATCTAAACTTGACGCAAACCACACACCAGAAATACCACACTCATACGTATAAATAAACGCGACGCTCCACACTCTAAGGTCATCGAAAAAATGGACCGGATACATTCTCTCACCCGAGTGGTAGGTATCCCAAGAGAACTCTATCGTTGATAGGATAGGTGTTAAGGGAGTTATCCGTCGCAAGAAAAACGACCAGCTCCTCAGAGTTGAAAACTATCCCGTAATTGGAGAGCGTAAATTGGTAACAGCTTATTACTAATGAAGGATCTAAGGTTTTCCCGGCGAATAGACTGGAGGAAGAGTTCTCGGGTTTCCAACCGGGTCCAAGGGTTTTTCAGCACCGACGTTTCGAGGGCAAAGTCTGCCATCGTCTTCAGGGTGAATGGATTAAGCCAAGATGTTAGACGTTATAGTAAGAAGCCGGACAGACAAAACTTGGCTTAATACATTCACCCTCAAGACGATGGCAGACATCGCCCTCGAAACGTTGGTGCTGAAAAACCCTTGGACCCGGCTGGAAACCCGCGAACTCTTCCTTCAGCTTATTACTAGAATTCCCTCAGACAGGAAACGGAACCACGGAGTTTTGGCTCTAGCTATTACCACGCAGACCACTACGCTATCCAGATTCCTTGTTTCATTTGACAATTACCGTGAATTTTACCGACGCTCGTCTACGCTGCAGAGATTAAGTATTCTTACAAAAATGCTGCTAATCGTTTCTTTGGCGATAGCATGACTGATAGCAGTTTCTTGGAAGCCCATAATCCCTAGTTTGAAATCCTTCATGGTCAGTGATGTCATGGTAACATTAGCAGTGCCGGAACGCACTTTCCTTAACTTTTTTACAATTGAAATATTACTCTGTGTGTTTAACCAATTTCAGCAAATATAGAATAAAGAATAGAAAAATATTTTGCTTTGCCTACGAATGTATATATTAGAAATTTTGAGGCACCAAAAATTGATAAAAGTGTTACTTGACTATTATGTCTTCTGACTACTCTAGGTCTGAAACGATCAAAAGGTGTTTCCGAAAGCGCAAAAAATCAAGATAACCTCATTCAGAGAGCAATTGATGACGTAGCACAACTATCTCACGTGATAATTTACAAACCACCTCCAACGCAGGAGACATCTAGCAGTCTTCGCTGCGTTAACGACTTTCGTACCATAGGTACTATTAGAATAGTCCATGCTCACTTTTTTTAATTCCTCTACGATATCTGGATGCCTCTTCCGTTTGGAGTAATTGTTGACTTGCTATGTTAAATCGTTGTTCTACGCTATGAAGTTTACTGTACTATGTGCGCTTACCAACGCGACCTAATACCATGAACCTCGAGCAACTACCACGGGAACGAAGAAACCGGTGGTCTAGGAGACGCAGGTCCGCAGATAGATTCCAGGTATAAGGTATTAAAGAGGTATTTTTTCTCATTAAGTCAATTGATGGTAGTAAATGATGAAATGTGTTCGGTAAAATTGTTCGGCATTGATCCAGGTAATCACACGTCACACTCAGGATTCATTCTTCCTATCCCCGCCTCATCGCTGCACTCACGGAGCTATACAAATGTTTTTCTACCAAGTAATTAATGCGAAATATGTAAATTTTTATATGTATTTACATGTCTAGTATTGAGTCTTATCAGAGAAAATCAATTTTTTATTGTGAACATAGATTATTTAACATTTACCAGCCTTACTTTGCACTGCCTATCACACCGGTTAGAAACAGTAAAAAATTGTCAGAAATTGAGGTTGTATATCCTTTGTTTTTGTTCTATGTTGCTATCCCTGCTAGTAGCGAATGAGTTCGCTGAAAATTCAGCTTGTCCAACTTAACGACGGTTAACTCCTCAGTGCTGGGACTAACAGATTATTGGAGAGCCTAAATTTGTATCAACCAATGGGAAAACTCTACACATAAGAGATTGTAATAAATACGGGTGACACTGATGGCACCAGCATCATTTCCTGGGGAAGAGGTACATGATGGTTATCGAAATACTTGACCAGACAGATTCTCATAACCGAATGGAAACCCCAGAGAAATCTATCAATGACATCGCAGGTAGTAAGATTGTGATCCTTTACCTAAAAAGACCAGCCCAACTGACGGAATGAGTCCTCTTAAGCCTTGCGACCAATGAAAACATATGTTCAAGCATGCAAACTATGATTGGTTTCCATTTTTAAAATCGTATCGAGAGCGGTCCTCTACAGCGGGAGAGGATCGACTTCCGTCCATCTGCCCCAAGTTCTAATCTCATTCCAAAACTTATCACCAGGGTAGCTCGCAAGTGAACCCTCGGCTATCTGTCGAAACGTCAGTATCTTGTAGTCTGCCGCCAGTTTACCCGCCTCCACTCCGAGTCTCACGAGGTGATGGAAATGCATCATTGCCGGACGAGAGGGAAGCGACTCGGTGAAATTCCCACTGAATACGACCGAGTAGTATTCTGTCTTCAGGGCTTTTCTTTCCCAGAGTGAGGGGTACTGCCAGCCGCGGTATTCAAACGATCTCCCATATTCACTGATGTAAAAGTTGGCATTGCCGCTCAAGCAGTAATATTGTAGTTCATTCAGGCAATAAGTTACAGTTGACTCCCCAATAACCACGTAATTGACGGCACTTGTGAAATTGCTCGCTACCGACGACTGGTAATCCAGTCTCGATGCTCGGAATGGAATTCGACCATTCGAAAATAAATCTTCCTTTAGGTTTGAGTAACTCGTCCACGATGGCAACGTGCTCAAGTAGCCGTCCAGCCCACGCGCAGGGGAGGGCGCTCCGGTCCTGTATGTCTCCCGGAAAGACGTCAGTTTGTATTGCCCCGATAAAAACTCCGATCTCACAGCGTAACCCAGGAGACCGGTCAATGCCCCGAGGGCCAGCGCAGAAGGGCGATCCTCGGAGAAGGAACCTATAAATTTTATGGCCAGCACATCAGAAACAGAGAAAAAACTAGATACTATAGACGGACATGTCCCACTCCCCTCGTAAATGTAACCGTCTCCTCCGATGTAATAGTTGTAAATCACGGTGTCACTGCCGCTATATTGTTTCTCTTTGATGAGGGGTACGCATTCTTCACGAGTGTAGCACCTTTCCCCTCCGTCGTCCACCACGACCATTGCGATTTGAATTGCGAGCAAGATGAAGATCGATAGTCCCAATCGCGGCGTTCGATGATAGCAAGGGGAGTGCTGGATGATCGGTACCGGCCAACCGTCCATTCCTCCGACCAAGCGGACCAACCCTCCATGTACTCCTGCAAGCCCTCTCCAAGAGATCCTTTCGATTCATAGAGCAGTTGGCCAATGGAAACCAATTTATATCGAGGGGACACCTCGCCGACTTCCACGCCGCTCGCCACCAACAGCTTCAGAGCATTGACGGCCTCTTCGGATGGGGCGTCGGTCGTGAAGTTGCCGCACAGCTGCACGCTGACGTAGCTGTTCTCGATGCGTTTCAATTTCCACGGCGACCGAAACTCCCACCCGCGACCCTCGAACACGTCCCCACCGTCCGTGACGTAGAAGTTGTGCGGCAGGTCGCCGCGCAGGTCCGCGCTCCACTCTTGGCGTTCGCGAGTCATGAAGGCCGTGCACTGGACACGCCCCCTGCACCGCTCCCCGCCCTCGCTGATCATCACGTAGGTCACTCCCCTCGGCTGCGGGCGCGAGCGGGTCCGGTTCGAAGCCCGCCCTTCGCCGTCCCACGCGGCTCTCCGCACTAGCCTCAGGTGTCGAGGCAGCACGTATTCCCATGAGCGGGACAGGCGAGCCACGTCAGTGGCCCTCGGCCACGCGGACACCGCGTCTTGCAGACCGCGACTGGAGTGACTCGTGTCGTTGAGCAGGGTGGCCATCGCGATGACGGCGTGGCCGGCAGAGAGCCGTCCGCTGAGGAGGCCGTCGTCCACGAGCCACTGGTAGGCCTCGAGAGCGCGGGCCGAAGGCGGGCCGCCCAGGAAGTGCACGGTGACGGCGGTGAGGCCCCGCAGGTGCCAGTAGGGAGGGGCCCGCCACCCGCGACCCTCGAACACGTTCCCGTCCCCCCCCACGTAGAAGTTGTCCCTAAGCTCGCAGTTCTTCCTGCGGCCCCTGAGGGAGCGGACGAGGGCGCGGCAACGCCGCATCCGGGAGCAGCCGAGGCCTCCGTCCCTGACCACGATGAGGTCCACCGAATCCCTCGACTCCCTCATCTGGTCTCGCTCCCATTCCGCTCGCCAGTGCAGCCGATTTGGCTTCTCCACATCTGCAGGAAGAAGACAACCTTGGCTCAATCTTTAAAGAAATCAACAATCCAAGAATATAATTAACTGTAGCGGGCATAACTTGGTGGAAATCCATAATCGCAGGAAGATAAGGATCAACAACTTTGCTATTTCCGCATGGCAACTTATTGAGACCGACCATGGTTTCGTTACAGAGTAACATTATCAAGGTGTATCTATAAGAAAGAGTAGCATTATCAAGGTGAAAAATGCAGGTAAATTGACAGTAAATATAGCAGAAGGTCGGGTATGGAAATTTCCGGGAGCCGTTGGTTAGGGGGAGGTAGGGGTTGGGGTTGGAGTTAGGTTAGGCGTCACTGCTGACCATGACAATGATACTCTGTAGCGAAAACATGGTCGGTCTCATTAAATTGGCATGTGGAAATAGCAAAGTTTGTTGATCCTTCTATTCCTGCAACAATCCAAGAGTGTGGTCGTTAATTCGGACCCGAGATCGATATTCATTAAAAGAATAACTACAGACGATGGAAGGGAAACATATGTATTAGTTTCGAGAAGATCTCAACCAATCACTCCACACCACTCTGTAAGTTAACGCGGAAATTCGTGCTCATATTACCTGTGTACAACAGTCAACATCACCATCGTAACCAAGCAATTTGAAATAGCTTTAAAACTTTTGATCCCGGCGCAATCGAATGAATTTTTTTAATAAGAGAAGGCCTTATTAATATAAAAATGCCGTGCCCTTTGGAAAATTTCTCGGTGAGGCGAATTGGTGAAGGGTTAATGTAGTTTTTACTCGTAATATTCACTTGGAATGGATAAATCGTTAAAAGTGGAAGAAAAGGGAATATAAGTTAATGGCCAAGATCGACCTTAGACAAGGGAACAAAAGACTTGAGGATTCGTGCTGCTTGGGATTGGTGCTAGACGCGTGACTAGTGGAGGAAGAAGGAATTGGTCAGTAGAATCGCCAAAGCGGATAGAGCATTCCTTAAAAAAAACCATCGTCTTCTTACTCCTGAAAATATAAACGTTAAGGGTTGGGAACTAATTCATCAGGACTTAGACGTTTCCGTATGTGAGCGAGGCAAGGACGATGACAGCTGCGGAGAAATCGAGGTGGGATTCCATCGAAATGTGGTGTTATGGAAGAATGATGGAGATTGAATGCATAGATCGTGTGATTGGTAATGCGGAAGTTCAAGTTGGGTACGAGAGAAGATTGATATATCGAGAATCTTGTGTAGAAGACGAAACAACCAATTGATCATATCATGAGTAACAATGGAAAAAATTAAAATTATCGTATAAGGGAAGAATGAGAAAGGTAGCCCGCAGCTCCACATTGGGGTGGTTTTCTATTATTTTTCATTGCCTAAACCATAGAGTAAGTATATATACGTACTCTATGCCTAAACCGAAAGATTATTACTCCTGGAGTATATATTTCACGCTTTCAAATTTTCAAATGACGATATCTATTTTTCGCGATTAAATGAAAAGTGACAATTTTAAAGCGCGTGTAAATGCGACGGCTGAATATGAATGCTGGGAAAAACCCGTGTGACGTCATTTTGGTTCCGGCTGCCGCCTTGTGAGGCCACCTTGGTGCGAGGCTATGAGCTCCGCTACGATGCAGGCTGCTAGCAGGTAGCAGAATACCCTGCTAGGGGGTAGCGCTTGGCTTAAATAAGGATTATGAATACCTTATCAAACGAAGGATAATTTCCGACCATAGGCATTTTACTAGGTGATTATTGAGAGATGTTTCCCTGAAGTCTGTGCCTCATGTATGCATTGGTAATCTCAGACGGTGTAATACTCCTGACTACTTGTATAGCATCTGGGTCCCTGTGACGTCACGTGGAGTGGCATCGAATGGGCGCAAATCTAGCCTTTATTTAATGAGGTTAAAATTGACCATTAACATTCGTCTAAACTGGAATTTCTAAAGCCAAATAATTTGAATATAATGAATACACTAATGGTGGGTAACGAATCGCAATCAATGCCTTTCGTTTTCTTTGACGAAGGAAACTGCCTTATAGCGGAGGAAGTCCACGGAGGTGATACATGTTGGGCGTAATGAAGGAATGGGAAAAGAGGAAATACTTGAGCGTGACAAGGGTAGCTGAATTAGTAGGAGGGCAAACCAGTCCTCGGATGGAAGAGCGATGATGATTATATAAGTGAATAGCAACATAGGCAATACTTACGCTCATAGCAATCTTCATGCATTTCAGCGTTCATAATTTCCCACTCGACTGTCTCATCAGAAATTTCGCCCGCAGCTCCTGTTTGAAGGAGAAACAAAATATCAGTCGAAGCGTAACTCAGCATGCTTGAGGAAACGCAGAGTGGGTTGGAATCTGAGGCATCAGCCACGGCCGTCTTTAAACAGGCCGGAGTGACCGATGTGGCAACGTCGCGCGCCCGTCATCTAGGAGGCCTGCGGGATTGCTCTCACCTGCGACCAAGTGTATTGTTTCGGCGTAGAATATCGGCAAAAGAAATCGCTTTGAGGCAAGGAAATCCACTAAAAAACTGCTGTTTTACTTACCACGGGATAATCATGCATCCATTGCTGATTGTGAAACAGGAGCAGACAGGAATGATACAAATTAGTCATGTATAAAACATGATTTTATTGAAATATATAGTCACCGAATTGAAAGCAGTCACATAATTGTAGAGTATTTTCTCTTATTGGAAGAGTGTCTAGCGACATCCAATCTGTTATTCCTCACTTTAGTATAATTATTTAGAAATACATTGGTCAGAGTTTTAATAAATCTTGCAAAAAAATAACTGTTCGGTACATTGCACTGAAAACAGCTGTCGTCATAAATTCCTCTTAAATTATCGTCAAGGAGGATAATTTTAAGAAATGTAGCCTGATACTTGGGTTCTGCTAGAGTCATAATGGCCAATGCATGAAGACCAACACTTATTACAGACATACAAGGAGAAATAAGTCCGTTTTACACGGTACACGGAATTGCGCAATCTGACGTACGTGCGAAGGCGCAATCAAAATTGCGTCGTGTAAAGCGGTGAATTGCTAGAACAGATGCGAGACGGCAAAATTGTAGCCCAATACCAGGAAATCCTGGGTAAGAAACTAGAAGAAGGAGCAGAGAACCTGAGTGTAAATGACTTGGAAGAGAGAAAATGGCTTAATATAAAGAAGGCTATGGAAGAGACTGCAAAGGAGACCATAGGAGAAAGAAAGAGAACAAGGAATGAAGAATCGTTTGATAATGAGTGCAGAAAAGCTATAGAAAGGAAGAATATAGATCGAAGGAACACCATCCAGATAGAGACAAGACAAAATGTCGAAAGATATAAAGAAAGTAGAAGACAAGCAAATAAAATACTACGAAAAAAGAAAAAACAGTACTTAAAAGGGTATGTGGAAAAGATTGAGGAATTGAACACACAAAATGAAAGTAGAAAGTTATACCAGGCAATCAAATGGATGACAAATAAATTTCAACCAAGAACAAACGCATGTAAGGATAAGAATGGGAGGTTGCTTGGAACAGAGGAAGAAGTAATGGGAGGATGGGCCGAGTACTTTAAGGAATTGCTGAATGTCAATGAGATAGATGAGGAAGATGAGGAGGATGGAGAAATGTTGGACATGAGGGTGGACACCAGTATTAGTTGGCCATCAATTGAGGAGGTGGAGGAGTCGTTAAAACGGCAGCGGAATGGGAGAGCTCCAGGGGAAGATCAAATTGTACCGTAGTTAATCAAGTATGGAGAAAAAAATTTAACAAAGAACCTACATAGACTGATATGTGAAATATGGGAGAAACAAGAGATGCCTGAGAAATGGAAGATTGGTTTAATTTGCCCTATATTCAAGAAGGGAGATAAATGCAGCAATGCAGCAACTATAGGGGAATCACATTACTAAATGTCACTTATAAGATACTTTCTTGTATACTGCAGAGGAGACTTAACACGTATGCTGAAGTAATCCTTGGTGAATACCAATGTGGCTTCAGGCAGGGAAGAGGAACAACCGACCAAATCTTTGTAATGAGACATGCATGCATGGAGAAATGTTATGAGTACAACATTGACCTACATATGCTTTTCATTGATTTCCAGCAAGCTTTTGATAGTGTCAATAGAAGAAAAATGTTGAAGGCATTGGAGGGATTTGGAATACCAAAAAAACTAATTAAGTTGGTAAATATGACTATGGAAGGATCTCAAGCTATATCGCCCTATATCGGGGGCAAGACTAGTGAAGCCTTTAAGATAACAACTGGAGTAAGACCAGGAGATTCTCTATCAGCAGTACTATTTAATCTGTGTCTACATGAAGCCATGAAAGTACTGGGGTTAGAGGGGACAATTGTGCATAAATCTACTCAGGCATGTGCCTATGCCGACGACATAGTTCTAATGGCACGGAATATGGATTCTCTGAAAGAAATATTCAAAATCTTAGAACAGAAGAGTAAGAATATAGGGCTCAGAATCAATGAGAGAAAAACGAAATACATGAAAATGTCGACCACGGAAGATAGAAGATGGACTCAAAACGTTACATTTGGGCAGTACAACTTTGAAAATGTAAAATATTTCAGCTACATCGGTACTAATTTAAACTGTAAGTACTCAATGACTGAAGAGATCAACAAGAGGATAATGGCTGGAAATAGGGCTTACTTTGCTAATATTAAGCTCCTGAAGTCAACTCTTCTATCTAAGGAGATGAAATTCAAGATCTATAAGACACTTATCAGACCGGTCGTGACATATGGAGCAGAAACGTGGAGCATTTCCGCTGGAAACGAGCAAGCTCTGCGGATATTTGAACGGAAGATTTTGCGAAAGATATATGGTCCCGGGACAGATGGGGTAACTTGGAGGATAAGAACAAACAAGGAAATAGAAAATATTATCCGAGGCGAAGACATAGTGAGATTTGTGAAGACCCAACGGCTAGCTTGGCTAGGTCATGTAAAAAGAATGAGTGAAGAAAGGATGCCTAAGAAGATTCTACATGGAAATATGGATGGAAAGAGAAAAAGAGGAAGACCGAGGAAAAGATGGATGCAGGATGTGGAAGAAGACATAAAGGCTATGAGGATTGTCAGATTGTGGGAGAAAGTGCAGAACAGGAGAGAATGGACAGGCGTCTTGACGGAGGCCAAAGCCCATACCGGGCTGTGGTGCCGAGGAAGTAGTAAGTAGAGACGGCAAAATAGCCCCTGTTCTAGCGAAAATAGAACATGGGCTATTTTGCCGTCTCGCGTCCACGCATTCTCGCATGTGTTCTAGCAATTTACCGCTTTACACGACGCAATTTTGATTGCGCCTTCGCACGTACGTCAGATTGCGCAATTCCGTGTGCCGTGTAAAGTCTTTGAAATAGGCATCTTCACTACCCTCATTTGAAATACATGAACATGCACATATATCAATGGTTAAGTGCTGCAATACCATCCTGACAGAATACCCACAAACGTAATTGAGACCCGAATATTCCTCGGCAGTGATTAATATTGGTTTGCTCATAATTTCCAGGGGGTCGAACTGATTGAGTATGAGCTCATCATCTTCCAATAAATAACTTACCTTCGATTACAGCTAATATGATAGGTTAAAAAATGAATCTTCTAACGTCATCTCCTGCAAAAATAGGGTTTAGAGGAAGAAAATTAACTTCAAACGAGTCATGTCGAGTATCTTATTCACCACGAGTCCACTGTTGTAGAATGATAAACAAATAATAAACAGGCCTCCTCCGCGTTGTTGCCAAATATCATCCCTCCGGCCTGTTTAAAGACGGCCGTGCATCAGCTCACATTCATCTAAGTGTGTAGTACACCACGGGATTACACTGCAGTAAGTGTATAGAGGGAAATTATTCTGACTGAGTTCCATACGCAGAGGGGGGATCTCCAGTCCCTCCTGTAGAAGCTTGAATCATGCATGGTGCCACCTTTTAATCAGTTTCCTAAAATACCTGCAGCCGTTGAACGCTTTCAGGTTTAACACAGCGAAATTATAAAATAATGCAAATAATATTAACGCAAAAATTATTGGTAGTGGCAATTGCCCATAAATATTTTATCCTAAAACAGGTTTCAATACATTTTGTATACCTTCGGGAACGATAATTTTTTAATCAATTTTTGAATTCGTTAATCCGCAGCTGGGATATTTTAGAGAGCTGATGCACAGATGAGTTCAACGTGATTATTTTATAGTCAAAATTTGCATCTGTATATATTCACTTGCCAGTAATGACAAATATTTGATAAATATATCTCACGGATGTAAAGTTTCCTTATATATATAGCCTTCATTTTAGCTTATCTTTATAGAATGATTTTATATCGTGTCATTTGGTCACTCCTAATCCATTCTTTTCTCTCCTAAGTCATCACTAAGCCGAGGATATTGCCTAACACGCCTATTTTTTCATTTACTCAAGAAACCAATTTTATGAAATGATAAGTTAATTGAGGATTATATATGACAAAATTAAGGTAATTCGTTACAGCCAAAAATGCTTAATTTACCAGTTTATGCCTTTTCTGATGACATCACTCATTTCAGAGCCTAAAAACGAAAATGTTTTACAACGTCACTAAATTTCTCATTAGTGAGGAGCCAGTCTGTTATTTCAGTTTCTTTTCTAATCTATAATCGTTGAAATAATGGCATTAAACATTCATAAAGAAATATCACACAAAGTATTATTTTATAAAGAGCAGAAACAAAACTTTGGTAATTTTACGTGGTGCGTATATACGATGCTTACAATGCCAAAAACTTGTTTTTTAAGGCACCATACGATTTTTCTGAGTTTAAAGAGATTCTGCCCCAAGTTGCTTTGTCTTAACAGCCTGTATATATATTATGGGGAGAATTGCTATATACTGGCAATTGAAAAGAAGACTTCGTTGAATTCCGCTGATTTATTTTCTCCTTATGACATGTTTCAATCCATAGAGGTCACTTTCAAGTACCTGATATTGACCTCCATGGATCGAAACATGTCGTACCTAGAAAATAAATCAGTGGAAGTCAACGAAGTCTTCTTTTTATTTGTGAATACCAACTTCCACATAGTTGATCCTGATACAATTGAACGCTATATACTGCGTTGTACTCTGCTGATAAAATTATTGAAACACATGAGGTACGGGACAGGAATAATTTGCGCCTCCAATATTTCAGTTCGAAATTAAAAGTTCACCTTTGCAACCAATTTCGCTCGTCTTTTATTTGTGCGTTTCAACTCTGCATATAAGAAAATTAAGTCATCATGGTGCATGAGTAGGTTTTCTATGAGCGACAGAATATCTGGATGAAAAAGAACCAAACTGCATTCTCGAATCCAAAGCTGCGGAGTTGAATCTCGATGTCGACGCAGATCCTACATTTATCAGATGCAATTTTGGCTAACTACCACCAATCCCGTCATCGCTGGAGGCTAGAGAACACTTCCTGGCAACGGATTAAGAGAAAATCTGAACTACGGAGAGTGACCTTTTTTTATATACGAAGTGATTTTGGAAAATCCATCGCTCAAGAATTAAGACGCTATGCATGGAAATCCTGGATGGTAAGTAATACATTGGTTAAGGTCAGGGGTCTCCAAGCTGTGGGCCGTGGGTCACACCCAGCACGACGCATAATGTCATCCGGCCCGCCGAACAAATCCCTCTGTGTTTAGCCATCACCTAGAGAAATACGGTTTACGGAAATGCGTAAGCAAACAGAAAATATCATTCGGGTTGGGTATGATTACTCCCTTATATTTCAATTTACTGATGGGGTGGATATTTATTTAGTATATTTGACTTCCAATCAGAAAACTTATTAAATCAGAATAAATATTGAATTCCATAGTAATTATAAGTGTTAAGTTAATAGAATTAAGAGCATAAGTCATCTAAATTGCATCAATTCTATAAAAAAATCAATCGTAGATCGAGAAAAAAGAACTCCTTTTGAATGTGGATTTGATCCATTTTACGTAGCACGTATTCCATTCTCTCTTAAGTTTTTTTCTGACTGCAGTTATTTTCTTAATCTTTGATGTAGAAATTGCCATTATCTTGCCAGTAATAATAGTTATCAATACATCATTACCAGAAATATGATTATACACATCGTAGTTTTATTTGTAGGGTTATATAATGAATGATATCGAGGAGCTCATGATGGTCAAATGACGTGAATTCTCAGTCGTCACATTTGGTTTTAATTTTGGAACTTCAGTAGTTGATTACTCTGAGTAAGCGCAAAACGTGTTTTTCAAGGCTCATTTGGCTTACTGCTTTATTGCTAGGCTTATATGGCTTAGTCTTAAATGTCAAAAAATGTTAAAAAAAATTAAATAAAGTCTTATATGGCTTATTGGACGTAAAAGTAAAAAAAATTAAGTGGAAAGAAAAATCTGAAAACTCGAAAAAGTCGATTAGTTTTCGAGATATTTCGACTTGAATTAACATAGGAGCCTTATGTGACTAAAACTTTTTTCCATTTATTTTGTATTTTTAAATGTTTCCGGAACATGTAATCCCTCTGACAACAACAAGATTTTTAAAATTTTTTTTGGTGTGGTTGTCATGGCCACATTTTGATTATAAGTATTTTTTATAATTTTTTAAAAATTTCCAATGCTTTTCTTATGGGTATATCTTTGGATTTTTTTGACCGATTTGCAATAATCGTAGGACGAATTTCTTGAATATCAAAATACTAGATTTTTTGCCTTTTGATTTTGATCTTGGAATATTCATAAGTCGTAAGAATTCCGAGGAATAAACCATTTTCGATTTTCCATTGACGAGATGACGAATGTTCAATTTCGGATTTCGGCCTTGAGACTTTGACCGGTGAACATTTGGAATATAAGGCAAAAGCCACCATATATAAATATTTCACTATGTTTTCTGTAGAAAATTTGGCAAAAATATGTTAATCACGGCGGAGAAAAGTTGGATTTAAGACTGCTTTCAATGCATGTAGCTATAGCTACCACATTTGAAATTGGTTTCTTTGCTGTTTTTGCATTGAGGAGTTTATGATATTGTGCAGTTGTCCAGTCAATTAAGTATTTTTCTCAAGCCGGTGAAAATTTCGCAATTGTAACAGTAAAACCTGATTGCAATGCATGTAGCCGGACTATATTTTGAACTTTTCCAACTGGCTTACATTTTAGTGTTTCCATGCCCGCCAAGAAACACCGCAAATATATTGTATAATTTCATTTCTAGAATAGTGTATTTTCCTGCGTGGATTATTTCCGTAATGCATTGCAGTGAGCGGTTTGCACAGAAACTGCACATTTCATTTGCGAAAAGGAGCTAATATAAACACACAAAATCGATTCACCTCTCAGTTATATCCTTTCAGTGTCAATATCTTGTATTTGATTTGTTAAAACAATAGATATACCCAATAATACATATACCCAATGGACGTTAGATTTGAAATTTAGCATTTTTCCCAAAATTCCCCCAAAGTGCGCAAATGTTCTCCAGTGTGCATCATTGAGCATTGCTTCAATTGGGTGCCCTGCGACGACCGACGCAAAGAACGAAACGGTACTCTTACCGTTAATTTAAAATTGCTCTGCTCTGCCGTGACACACGCTCGCGCTGTTTCATGCCCACGTCGCCGTCGCCTATGAGGAGGAGAAACCCTGCGATTTTCCGAAGATGGGCCTCGATAAGCCGCGACTCGTTTTAGCGAATCAATGTGTGATAAAGGGGGTTGACGATCGTTGGCCACCGCTGCATTGCAATGGCCACAAAACAATCAATGTCTGATTGTGTTTCCGGAACTCCCCCGCCGAATCACTATGAACTTTAAAAATAGATTAAATGCGATACTGTTCGTTGATAATATCTAGAAGCAAATTTCAGAGGGTCTCTTTTTGTTATGGTGGTCTGAGAATGCTTTTTTTTACACTCAATTCGAAATTTTACACTCGATTAGTGAAGTGATGCGTAGCCATGTTTTCACAAAATTTTGCTTTACGAGGGTGGTTTGAAATGTCCTCGGAATAGAATAGAAAAAATGTTCTTACATCATTTAAACTTATTTTTCAATATAGTCTCCTTGTAGATTACTACATTTGTTCCAACGATTTTCTAGTGCCTTGATCCCATCTAGAAAATGAGATTTCTCTAGGCCTGCAAAATAGTTGTCAACTCCGGCTATTAATTCTTCATTTAAGGTAAACCATTTTATCTACCAGGTCCACCATGAAAAAATATCAATTTTGGGAAGAGATGGAAGTCTGACGGAGGCACAAGTGAATAAAGCGGAAGTGGCAACGATTAATACCTTAGTTCGTGTTATTTTGTCATGGCGACAGCACATGTGTGCATGCGCGCATTGTATTGATGAAAGATGACTTTCGTCCTTACTAAACCTGGCCTTTTTTCGCGTATATTTTGTTGCAGTTAGTCCAAGAGGTTAGCATAGCATTCTCTGGTAATTTTTTGCCTAGTGGGAAGACAATCTATAAACAGAATCCCCTTCACATCCCAGAACACTGATGCCATGACCTTTCCAGTCGAAAGGACTGTCTTTGATTTATTAGATGGTGGATAATCATCATGCTTTCACTGCTTTGCCTGTGTTTTTGTCTCTGGGGAATAGCAATGGAACCATGTTTCATCTTTGGTCACAAACCGGTGCAAAAAAACTTGTTTGCTTTCCCTAAAACGGGTCAGACACTGTTCCGATATGTCCATTCTCATGCGTTTTTGATCCAGCGTCAAGAGTCGCGGCATTTATCTTGCAGATAATTTTTTCATTTCTAATTTTTCAGTCAAAATATAATATATCCTCATACATTTTGCAAGAAAAAGCAATTCCACCCACTTTCAATCGGCGATCCTACATTACCATTTTGTGCACTTTTGCAATGATTTCTAGAGTAGTGACATTTCTTGGCCGACCTTTGCGCGGACCATCATCTAAGCTCTCCCGACCAAATTTAAATTTTTTTGTCCTCTTGGCAACAGTTGACAATGAAGGATCGGAGTCCCTTTGTGTATTCTGGAAATCAGCATGAATTTCCTTTGCCCTCATACCTATTTTTACGAAGTACTTAATCACTGCATGAATCTCGATTTTTTCCATCTTCGCCAAACACTATGCGGGAACAACAAAAAAGCCTCGTCACCGCCACAGTTCTTTTCCACGAGCATTGACGTGGAATGTGCTTACAGCGAACAGTCCAATGAATATCACGTGAAAAGTTCGTTGCTCTAGCGCTGACAACTCTTGGTGATTCCGAGAACTTTTCAAACCACCCTCGTAATATTAATTTTTATCATCGGAAAAGTAAAGCGCGCATAACATTATTTTCGTGTCATTTATCATGTTTATTTCCGCAAGCATCATGTTTATTTCCGCAGTATAAGTCTTGGCTTTTGGGCGTTCCTCCGCGTGGAGTTGTCCATAGATTACGACAGTTTCTCCAGCCATCCTGCTGGGGTCTTTAGGTCAGAAGAACACTTGCAAGCAGGGTGGTTGGAGAAACTGCCGTCACCTATGGACAACACAACGCGGAGGAACGCCCGGAAGCCGAGACTGAAATGGAGGAACGTCGCGGAAACCTTAGATCAAACTTGTTTCCGCAGGTGGCACACGCATCAATACTTTGTCTTTCTTTAAGGGGTTTGATTTCGTAGACATATTCGTTTATGTGGTCAGAATGTATCTAAACAGCTCGAGCGCATTGATGAGGTCTTTTCATTTTGGTGAACAGAACAGTAAACGCTGTACACCAGAGTGGTATTTCATTCCTATTTATATTTTAGGAGATGCAATGTCATTAAGTTTCAGAAAAGCGGACGTAAACCGTAGGAATATGGCCGCGACTTAAGGTAAAAAAAAATGACCATATCTCAGCAAGTATAGAGTATCGCATCAGCCAAACGTAAAATTTTACCGATGATTAAGTGAACCATGTGTGTCATTGCTAGCTGAAAATGTCATTGGAATCCGTGATGGCGGATCGAGGCACTTTCGTGAGATGAGACCAGATGGCATGGAATGGACCTGCGGACAGTCATCACATTATGGCGGATAATCTCTCACTAAGATATTAGAATGAGTAATGTAGGTATGTATGGCTCCTGAAGTTTTAGTTATATTCAGTAAAAATATTCCGAGGTTGCCATGGTGCCCATTAACTATGGGGACAGCAGGACATTAAGAAATTGTGAGCACTACAAATTATAAAGGAAAAAGCATACTAATCGTACATAAATTTGCCCAAAAATGAATGAAACCATATAAAGGAAAAATTCTATAAAGAAGCTGTAATTGAATTTTGATATGGTAATGCGCCATAGCATTTAAATTCATGCGACATGGTTGCACCTCGAACTGAC
This sequence comes from Ischnura elegans, assembly GCF_921293095.1. NCBI lineage: Eukaryota > Metazoa > Arthropoda > Insecta > Odonata > Coenagrionidae > Ischnura > Ischnura elegans. The sequence continues at coordinate 107,131,500 of NC_060253.1, read as the reverse complement.
ATGGAAAAGATGTTCAGACCATCTGATCAATGAACTTTTGTCCCTTTGGGTCTCAGAATTGGTGAAATGTCGATTTGAGACTAGACCAATACCTTGAGACGCTTAAATTTTTTTCGGAAAAAAATCTCGCGTTCTGTGCAAATATTAAGTCTTGAATTTAAAAAAAATTTCTTGATTCATATAATTCCTAGTTTTTATCTACGGTATTGTCGCAGAGCCCAGCCTTTTCCTTATTTTCAGTTAAGACTTTTCGTAAGACCTTCGTAAAATAAGTAAAAATGTCAAACTTTCATATCCCATTATTTTGATATTTAAATATTGGAAGCATCGTCAATTAATGCTTACCTAATAATCCATCAGTCAGAACTGGTCCAAAATTTTATTTCATATTAAAGACATATCTGAAGTACTAATCCAAAAATAAATTTAAGTGACAAATCCTAAATAATTTTTTAGACTGAATCACTATTATACGAATTCACATTGGTCAGAAAAACAGCGATTATTAGTTTATTTTAATAATAATGTATATATCAAAATGGTTTCTATAATCACGTTAAATTTAGTTTTACTTTCCCTTGTCTCTTGCAAAGGCGGTATAGATACAGGATTTTTTGTTTTCCCTTTCATCTCTAAGTTTAAGTTTAAATGATTATAAATTTTTAAGCATAACTTTAATTCAAAGCGATGTCTATCTCTTCAGGGAATCAAATTATTTTGGATTCTGCGATTATTATTTCCCCAAAGGATTGGTACTTGAATATTGCTAGCTTCGTCAGACTAACCTTACCTCATGTTATCCTGACGAAGCTACCCGTGCAGAAACCGTAGCTTTTTTAGTTATGAAACGATAATTTCAGAATCAAAAGATATTTACAGTTTATATATTTATAAGTTTTACAAATCCCGTTATGATAAAATTATAGGCAGAACTGATTTCCTCGCCAAAATCATGAACATTTTTTCGTTACACTTGGGGTATGAATGTTACAATTATTCTCAATTTATTACACTTTTTCGCCCTTCAGTTTGTCTCGCTACGATCGATAGATATGTATTTTATGATGTCTCTGAAACTTTTCTTGATAAGTTTTTTTTAATTCATCCCTGACCCTATTTAGAGTAAGAATTCTCAGTTTCAGAATATTCACTTTCATTCTCACGGCTCTCTAGTAAATGCAGTCGTCCAGGATTCCGAATCATATATCCTGATACTTATGTAAATATGACCTCAGAGCTGATGAAAGGAGAGCTAAAACAGTATTATTATTATAGTATTCTACCGATTAAGGTAGGTTTCCATGGAGTATTCGAGAAGCGATCTGGGAGCCTCCCTTTCCTTCCAGCACTGCCTTCTTTAATTCACTGTAAGGCCTACTCTCTTTCAATCTATCCAAAAATCCTATTCTTTTCCTTCCCCTCCCTCGTTTCCCTAACATTCTACCCTCTAACACCATTTTCAACATCCCCTCACCGCTAAACACTAACTCTATCCATACCTTCTGTCTCCTCCGTATCTCATCTAAAAGCTGTCTCTCCTCGCCAACATAATTTCTAGAAAACATGGTTCGAAAGAATAGCTGTAGAGACGGGAGCGTGTTCTTTAAAGAGTTCTTTCGGTATGCATTACTGGAGCATCAAGGATTCCTAAGGACCAGAATTTTCGGCCGAAAACTCACAGGATAATTTGAGTCACTAACACTAGCATCATACTCGTAATTACATATTCTGCAGAAATGAGAATATTTTTCGGTGTCATCCTTTTTATGCGATTTAGAATGGCTTCCTGGAATTTGGAAATATTAAATATCACTTCGAGTTATATTTTAGTAGGAAAAATCAAATGAATTATGATAATCTTATGAGCGATTTGTCTTCCATATACTATAAAAAGAGTCGCTTTTTCGTAATTTGCTAACGAACTATTTTATACAACACGAGTAATATACAATTTTAGTCCAATAATGACGGGTAAATACGAAAAAAATATCTTTAAACCATCGTACCTCCTCCGAACAGCGATCAATATTGAAGATAAATGTCTTATCAAGTACCATACCTAATCTCATTTTACCAGAGCTGTCCACCAGTATCGGCACTTCTTTGGTTTCATCAACGGGTCCGAGATGTAACGACGTCTTAACGGTATTTTGCATCCCTCCCTGCGATTGGCCGATCACCCATCCAAGCACCACTGCTACTATCAAACTCGTCTCCATGGTGCTTTCAGCCGATTGCCAACCTTGGTCATTCACTCAGCCGCAGAACCTTGGAGAGGAATTGGAACAGAAAGCGAGTGTTAACAAGGCACTATTCGAACCACTTCAAAGTTAACGATCTATATCATTTCCGGTAAGTTTTAATTTTCTCTTTGCTGCTCCAAACTCAATGGCCACATGGTCGCTCCGCGGCTTGTCTTCAACATTGCTGATCAAAAGAGTTTCTTGAAACGCGCTTGATTTAAGATCATGCCCTTCCAAAATAGGTGGTAAGAACTTTTTCTTCGTTGAAGAGGAGATCGCACGAAAATTGTGGTCTCAAAAATATATTCTTCAATTACGAAAACATTCTTGAGAGTTAAGTTTATTTTATTCCAGCATGCAGAAATTATCCTCTCTTCGATTTCAGCGTTAAGACTGTTCCCTTCATAACCAAAGAAATCTTTTTCGGGGATAGTTAAGGAGGTAGAGGGAAAGAGGGTGTAATAGCTAATGCTTTCGTTTCAACAACTAGTACACTCCTTTGCGTTCCAGCTACGAAAGCAATTTTATGATGCATTGCATCGACATATAGCCACGTATCCATGCCCTAAATTGTATTGTTATTCACCATGGAATCCCTAAAAATAAGTGCTATTCAATAAGAAAATGGATTATATTTGGCGTCGGAAATATGACGTACTCTGCACGTGAATGCTAGTTCCAATCCTATGGTAGATTACCCACTGAAGAATACTACCTTGGGCATATCATTTCTGTCACTTAGAAACGAATTTCACTCGTAGAATACAGTGAGGGAAGATTTACTTCATGAAGTATGTAAATTGTCACCAGCATCGCCCCCCCTAATTGATCGACCAAGAATGGAGATTTGGTATGCAAAAATTTAAATAAAATGGTAGTGAAGAGTCTGATCTGGAGTGCAGCTCTCTACGGTGCGGAAGCGTGGACACTTTTAAAGGAGGACGAGAGAAAACTGGAGGCTTATGGGATATGGGTATGGAGAAGAATGGATAAGGTGAAGTGGACGGAGAGGAGGAGGAAGGACGAAGTGCTGGACATGGTGGGTGATGATAGGTAGCTTTTAGATGAGATACGTAGGAGATAGAAGGTATGGAAGGAGGGAGTACGTAGCGGGGAGGGGATTTTGAAAACGGTGTTAGAGGGTAGAATGATGGATAAACGAGAGAGGGGAACGATGAGAATAGAATACATAGATATAATGGAAAGGGATGGGCCTTATAGTGAATTGAAGACGGAACTCCAAGTTGGTTGGAATGAAAGGCCAGGCTTATTTACTAAATGCTCCACGTACCTTAATCGGTAGAATGCTTAAATGAATAAATCACCTCCAATTGTGTTTTGGTGTGATGCCACCTCTGTTCTGCTCGATATTTTGTCCACCAGTGACCGTGATACCAGTGCCTCGGTTTGAATTGTATGCTGGCGAGCTGTTGTCCGTCTCCGACTGCAAGTGGGGTCCAAATGAGACGAGAGATGACCGAAGAGCCATCCTAATATCTTGTCGTCTTCGCATCCAGCATCACGCGTTGCCACCCTCTCGGCCACCCCCTGTTCTTGGGGTCAAAGGGCGCGCCATGGGGGCTAAGTGGAGTCCCAAGTCCATCATTGGCTGGATTGACGTCGCCGCTTTGCGCACGACTGCCAAGATGCAAGGCCATGAGCGATCGAATCATTCTCAGTGTTTGCACCAGTGCATTTGCACTGGCGAGGATGAGCTTTGAATTTCAATGTTCGCACAGATTGGCTTCCTTGAACTTGGAAACATTACATATCACTACGGCGTGTATTTTAGTAGAGATAAAGTCGAATGAATTGTGCTAATGTAATAGACAAAGTTGAAATATTCACTAAATCTATAAATATCTAGTTATCCTTGACGAGAAATATCCTGAATATGAATAATTTGCTTTCCTTCGTCACCATCTTATTACAATAGTTATTGCAATGAATTGGCGTCTGTAACATGTAGGCCTACCTCTCTATGATTCCCCGAGAAACAATCTGTGGTGTTAAATAAATATCTACCGTAATTAATGATACTGTAATACCTAATCTTCTAAATCCCGATGTTTTTCACATAAACCAGCATTCAACTCAAGAAAACCTACCTCAAACCATCGATGACGTTATTGCTTTTATTGAACACATTAACACGTGGACTGAGATGAATGATCTGAAACTGAATGAAAATAAAACAGAAGGCATTATACGTATATGGAAGCAGAAACCTTTCCTATGAGTCTAATTTTAACCACATCCCAGAAACCAGGGTGAAACATTGACCTCTCCCCTAAGAAGAGCAATAAAAGCAATAAAAAATTATGCATTTAAAACAAAAATATTAAGCAATTAAAAAATCAAGCAATTAAAAATTAAATGTACAAAACTCGAACATAAATTTCACGAATAAATTTTATAGCGACGCGAGTGTCGTCTTTGGTGAACCCATTAAAATGCGCTTTGAGCGACAGCGCATCAAGTGGCCGACGGAAGAACACTTTCTCCAGAGTTGTGACATTCGTGGCTACTTCCCAACCACCATCGGCTTCGATTGCGTCACAAAAGAAGCCACCACGACCTCAATCACGCATCCAGGGCGTGTCTCCAGCGGGGAGATGCGTCTGCAGAAGATTTCAAAAGTTGTCCACGACAGCATTATCACGAGCATACGACCAGAAAATGGCCGTTTAATGTGAAATATTCAAATTAGATCATTCAAATGTAGTTATTTTGCCGGCCCTTATCGCATGCGTTATTGAAAATACTACGTCCAAAAGAATTTCATCATACTATAATACTCTTGCATTAAAAATACTTTGCTCCAGTACAACCAAAAATATTTCTAAAAAACGCAATGCATGAACAGCACCCCATGAGCCATATTTGATTTATCGTAATTTAAAAATCACAAATAAAACATTTGCTATCGCTCGGAAACGAAATCGCGTATTCAAGGTCCTCGGTAATTCTATTCTAATTTTAAACGTGGACTTTTTTGGCTTATGAAGCGATAAAAACATAATAATGCAATATACAACAATCAATTACATGAATAGAGGGATAGCGTCTATCGAAAAATAAAATGGGAGTTAATTATGTAAAAGATATTGAAAAAAACGAAAAAAATCGTGATAACGCAAACATTCTGAACAGAGAAGAAAATAATGAAAATCTCACGCAATAGTATTTGACCAAAGGAGAAACAATTTCATTGTAAATATTAATATTCTGGAAATACGAAGATAAAAAGCAGCACATCAGTGCATAGATGGCTGTAATGGATACACTTGGATACCAATCTTCCGTCTCAATAATTGCACAGGGATCTTTCAGTACTCTTTATGAAGTATTTTGGGTAATTTCCTAATAATTTTGTCCAGATAGAGCGTTTGATTGGGTTCACAAAGGGAAAAATCGGTCGAAAAACATTCCTTCGGCGCAGTTCACAACTCTCGCGGTCTGATATAAGCTAAATAGTACACTTTACTTATGTGCTGACACGAGTGGTTTGTGGCTCGTGAAGAAGAATTACCTCATTTCACATTTCAAGTGAACGGATCATTTGCGTATCATAGCAGCCGTTCTTCGCGCATGAACCGTTTTTTCCGACGCCTCACCAATGGTTACCTGCATCCGAACGTTCGACAATAACTCTTGTCAGCAGATGCGTCACACAGCAGATGAAAATTTTCGTCCACCGGGAGGCATGCAGCCAGAGGGTAGTTTCAGCCCCCCCCCCCTCTTTCCCCGCCCGATATTTTTCCTTGTGGCGACTACCCGCGATACATCCGCTGATGAAACCACTAGCATAGGGGGTCACCTATTTTTCGTTTTAACCACATGTCATAATGTCTGTCCTCGAATCACGTTGAAGATAATAAAGCAGAAATGAATCTCATTTGCAACACTACGACATTTAGTGATAAATACACGGAAGTATACAGAGCATGAAACGAAGCATTGATAATCACATAGAGTACACTTGCAGATCATCGAATATTGCCCATAAATCACTCCTTATATGGTGTTCTGTAACCAATATTTCAAAACAAGTAAATAGTTTAAACAATTGCTGCTAGAATGTATTGTCATCCATGATTTAGCTACTGATACAGGATCTAATAAAAAATGTAAATATTTATACAGATATTAACGACAACATGTATAGTTCACTAAACCCATGCAACAAAAAATTAAGCAAAATATGCAATAAAAATTAAACTACTTGAAAACACACAACAGTTAAACACCAAGACAGCCAAAATTCCCGCGAGTTTAATAAATGAGAAATATTTTGTGAGAATAAAATTTACTTACCACAAATAATTGGCATTACTACGGAGGCTTCCGCGGTGAGTTGATTGGTAATTGTTTTTCGGGTTCATTCCGCGTTGACTCATGTTTTTTTTAATATGAGTCAACGCGGAATGAACCCGAAAAACAATCACCAAATAATTAGCATGACGTCATTTTTTACATGCTTCTGTGAGGATAAAATATTCAAACAGAACCAATCAGATTCTCATGAAAACCTAATTTACAAAAAACTAATCATCTATCATTCAAAATATATAGTGATACGCTTTAATGCGTTTAATCATTTTAAAGGATTGCTTTGCATGCTGACAGGATAGACTGATTGATTGTATTATCAGCTTTATATTCTTGGCGAAGAAAAAACACAGTTGCAGGATTAGTGTGGCTGCCGGGCCTCAGGAAGCTATAATGATTGCAGATTGCTTCTTCAATGAAAACCAAAGGTGACCATATATTTCGGCATAGTAGTATCACGCAAACGAAATAAACGGCTCATTTAATGAAACGCATGGCTTTCCGATGCGATCCAATGGACGACAACCATGTCGATGTAGGCAAACCCACTCACCACCCTATCGCACTCCCGAAGAAAAATTCATCACTAAATGCCTACGTGCTGGAAATCAGTCACGTGATCAGACTGCATGGATAAACTGCACTTATTTAGCAGCCTCTTCTTGCTCAGATCCAGCATCTTCGAGTCGAATTGCTTGTTCCATCCATCGTTTCATCCGATTCCATCATCTGAAATAAGACACAAGTTCCGAAAGGTTGTCATTTAAGTATTACGCTTGGGCCGTGCAAACACTTCCCGGTATCGATTACGACTGATTCTTTTATAATTCAGTGTTGAGTACTGAGTAGCGATTACTTACTTCTCAAAATACTTAGCTATGTCCATTCCTAATGCATATTCCTTTTATTCGCACTGTCTAACTGTAACCACTTCAAATGACAATTCCTCGCATTCGAAATTCCTAGCCGTGTCCATTTATAGGATTTATAGGTCAATGATTCTGTATGCTGGGCGAGTATTTTTTGCGATACTTTAGTTTTTTATAATACAGGTACCACATCTTAAAATACAACCTTTGAAGCGATTATAGAAACTTGGACACGAATCTAGCATAAACACGGCGATATTGCTGAGCGAGTGCCTAGTTAATTTTCATGAGTTTGCGTAAATCTTTTGATTCTTGATAAAGAAGGAAAGAAGGCTGAGAGATAAATAAGCATAGATTGGTCTGAAAGTTCGCTCTATCGCTGAGACGCGACAGTTGGGGGAGACGGCCGGATACTGAGGTTATTTGCGTCACTCGGAATGGAGAGATATTCATTTGGACTTATCTTGGAGAACGCAAACATGAGCTATTTTCGGCCGCACGGACGCCTGTGTCATGAAAATAACGACCATAGGCTCTCAAATGGGGCTCAAAGTTATAATTTTCCTCATACGAAGAGCTTTTCTCCGTCCTTTGCTAGTACGTTGCTAGCTTGCCGGCCTCGGTGGCGCCGGGGTAAATTCCCCGACTGCTAACCTAGAGGTCGCGGGGTTCGAATCCCGCCTATGTGTATTGATCACCATCCAGGGCATGGATGTTTGTGATTGTCAATCAAGTTAATTGTAAGAGAGGACAATGCTGTCCTAAATTCGCTTGAAAAATAAAGACAATAATTATTATTACGTTGAATATTTTAGGACATTTTTAATTCCCGGTTGATTAAACGAAAATAAGTGATGCTGCAGAGTTGAGATTTTCTTGTCGATTTTATCGAATTACGAGACTTAAGAAGGGAGACCACGTGCCTTGTTGCGCCTATTTCAATGCCATCTATTTAATGGTATTCGTAATGGCGAACGCTTCTCGGAATTGGCAATGATTTCATTGATTGGACCTTAATTTAAGCTATGATTAATTCCTTTTCTTGTGGAACGCTGAACATGCCGGAATAGGTCTTTTTAAAAGTTAAACATCAAATGAGTGACCGACGATCTACCCAATCAAGTGAATTGTGATCGATATCCGACGTAACTTATGCGTCTGAGTTGGTCCATAACTTCCACCCCATATCCTTCTTACAGAATCCACTACCCAGGGCCGCATCAAAGGGCCCTGGGTAGTGGATTTTGGGCCTTAGAGCCAGGGCCCTAACTTGCATGCGTCTACCGACAATATAGAGGTAAATCTCACGAAATCGGAAAAACAGAAAAAAAATCATCACGCATGAGAGGATTTGAAATGAAGCCGGGTTGCATTTGGTTGACATGTAGTCGTCAACATTGACGTTAATAAATGGTTAACGCTGATGATAAAAAACACTTAATCCGTTGGCGTTGTTAATGTTGCTCTGAACGCGAACAGTGGAACGCCGAGCGGTGTCGACGGAAACACGAATTGCGCGCGCAGCCCTTTGTGTATTTAGGAAGATGAAGAGCTCAGTTCGATATGCTGTTTATAAATTTGCTGAAAATCGTGTAACTTGCTCCTCCTGTCCTTACGTTACAAATTGCAACGCTTTGAAACTGTGGCCCTCCCACCAAAATGGGCCACCCACGTCCAAAGTCCGGCCCCGCCACTACCCCGCAGGCGTCGCGTCGTCGGGCTCCTTAAGATTAAATACGACATGAAGTGAGTGCGAATCTTCCCGAAGAGATGGAAATCATAAATCAATCCACACGCCTGCTTTCGCCATGAATCCAACGAAATCATAAAATTGCGATGTGGACAAATTCGTCCCTTGACTCCCTAGTTTGTATTTTTCAGCGAAGCCTCGCTGCAAGGAGGGTCCTCATCCGTTTGGGCGCTAGAGAATTCTCCATCGAGTTGTAGAATTCCGGCACGAGTTGGCAGTAGAGATAATTCCGACAGAAAAACCTCCGGAGCTCCGAGTGTCAGAATACCACACAAGTTGGAAAAGAAGGTCGAACGGTGTCACCCAAGTCATTCTTTTCCAACATTAATTAAGTTAGGTGATTCTCCGCACTTTAAGTTTGAAAGTGCACGTTTGATTCGGTGCATCAGTTTTTAGAGACGAAAGTCATGCTTAAAATGAAGGAAACCTCTAATCCTGCTCATGCCCAAGCTATAATTTGCGTGCAGCCCTTGCAAGAAACTTAGAACAAGGGATTTTGTTGTATATCGCCATTTCAGAAAATCGTAATCATCGTGCACGACATTCATCAAGCTGCATTTTTTGCAATAAAAATATTTCACTGACAAATATTCTAAGCTGGATAAACTTTACAGATCAACAATATTTCGAGAGGACAGATTTATAGCGTTCGACAATACCTTAATTTTTTTCAAAGTTCCGAGGTCTAATTCGTAACCAGAGACCTTCACATAAATTTGATGCGTCTAGTTTTCCGCGGCGTTGTCTAGATGATGTCCTCATGCTTCTGGGTTTCACCGCGTGGATTTTCTTTGCGACGACAGTTTCTCCGGTGTTCCAACCGGCGTCTTCAGGTCGATGTCGGGATTCAATTTTTGATGAATTATATAGTTTATTCCTGGCGCCAATTTTTCATGCTGGATGCTGATTGGTCCACCTCCTTTTTTCTTGTATGACCCTCTTCCACGAGTTGTGGAGAGGGTAGCAGTCTTCTCCATTCAAGTTTACAGGTTTCTTGAATATTTCGATAGCCTCCTTTATTATCATCGACCTTCACATACTTTCCTTTGGTTTAGATCGGTTGCCGTGCCTCATTTGTCAGCAAATGTGGGCCACTGTGCAGCGCCAGCCTCTTTCCCTTTCTCCTTGCCTCTCTCTCCCCGAGGTCTCAAAATGCCAATGGCTTACGCTCGAAGGCAAGAGACGCATCCACGCCCTAAGAACCCGTCACCACGGGTGATCTCCCGCACCAAGCGCCACCATACCCAGGTGACATCTGCAGTTTGGAATGCAGGCAAATTTCTACAAGGATCCTCTCCTCTCCACGCGGAAATTTTCAAGATGACAACTGAGTTTTAAAACGAGTAATTGGTCTCGAAATGAAGAAAATCGCGACCGGAGGTGCTGGAGTGACGCGTCTTCTTAGGATCTCTTCTTCTCGGGTTTTCCTCCTGGTTAGGGCCTGCACAGTGGATGACGACGTTTCGTTGGGAGGCTTTCTGAGTATTCTCAGGACTGATGACCGTTCACTTGAACGGAGATAGAGAAACACTGCATGAATGCCATGTCAGGTGCTAAATTAAGACCATGGAATCTTTTTAATGGAGGTAATAATAGACTTCATCAGAGTGGATTTCGTTGTTGCTGGCAAACTGCTAATTCGTGTCATTATCCTGGTGCTTATGCAACGACTACAGTATTGTATGGTGTGTTGCGTTTGCGTGAACGGAAGGCTTCCAATCAATCGGCTTTTGACCTAACATGTGCTCTATTTACGTGACGTCAATGACACTCGCTGGCTTTACTGAAGTGTACCTTCCGTTTAACTCTCCACGTGTCATTTAAATCCTAGAATAAATCATTTAATCGGTTGCAGTGGGAAATGAGGATTTGGACGAAGGTTATATGAACGTATATTGATGTACGATTTTAGTTTCTCCCGATGAATAAATAATATTTCGGAATTCTTCTCGGGCTAATCATCGGTTTATTGGCTTCGTATCCATTCCGCGAAGCATCGAAGCGAAAACGACTTTCTACCCATTGAAACACGCCTTGATATTGCCTAGTGAGTCGTTTCCCGAAACTTGCCTCGGCGGATGGATAAGAATTAACGAGGACAGGGTAACTTTCCACACGAGTCGTGAATGGCTGTTCCTCTCCATCAATTCCCCCAAAAACCAGAAGCACAAAAGTCCAGTGGATTCCACATCAAACAAAAGCAATGCGAGGGGAAAGGATTTCTTCTTCAGCCCGGAGAACAGGTTATATGTTTTTCATGAGAATGAAGGGATGCGTCAAGTGATCTGGTTAATGTTTGCGCAATCCCCAAGTCAGTTAACATTCAAATGGACGCCTCATGAAAGCCCCACGTCCACCTCCTCAGAAAGTTCTGAGCCTTCCTTCAAGGTCTCCATTACAACTTTGAACTTTGATCTTTCCACATGCCACACTTTTCCACGGGGTGCATTACCAGCCCCAAGCGAAAACAGCCTTTAAGCTGAGGAATCAATGAACAAAACCTAATCGTCTGCGTTGCATTCAAAACTAAGAATATCCATAACAGAGCATCCACATCATTGCAACATTAAGATTGTTTTCATGAGAAAAAAATGATTTAAATTCGCCATTGCACGATCGATTCATAGAAATGATTGTATTCGATCCAGCAAATTCCAGCCGTTCAATTATGATCCTAAGATTTCACTCTGCTTTTTAGACAAATTTAAATTGAGTTTTTTTGCATTTGAAGGGAAGCAAATTGCTCACGTTTTTTTTATTACGTGATTGTTTAGAAAAGGATAGGTGCAGGTGATTTTTACTGGAGCTCATAGGCTGAAAGGCGAAAATGTATTCTGTGAGCGATTGGAGTACTAAAAATTTGTATGAATCGTTTTAAGGCAAACTGCCGATGAAAAAAACTGCAATACCCAATTCTAGCTGCGATTTGAAAGACCGAGGTCTAACTGCAGTTATAATACTAGGAAAAATTTGTACATACTGATTTCATGTTCTAAATTTAACCGTTGATCTTTTAATATAATATGCTCTAAAACTATTGTCAATGACTACGGAATAAGATTTTTTGTATCTACCAACATGCGTCCTGGTGGAGGATAATGAGAATTATCGATGACTGCCGATTGAACATCATCTCGAATAATTACTACCGCACTTTAAGGGTCTTAAGTAATTCTTATTTTCTTGATTAAATTGATCATAATGACTATCAATTAAGCATATATATGCTAATTTACCGGTTTTCTCAGTGATAATAACCTTATAACCATATTTAATACCAATCGCAGTTTAACACTTCTTTTTTCAAGATATGAATTTTTGCCAACATTTTTTAGTTCTTCCAGGGTAGACTGACAGTCGTCACTACTCTCCATGTAGGCAAATACTTCTTCCATTGCCAGATTCAATGCTGCATCTCGGGGTCGACCAGTTTTACTTCCAGGGGGTGACTTTAAAATGGGAATGAAAAATAAGTCGCATACGAAGTTTGAAAATGCTTATTTAAACAAGATAATGCTACCTCATTATATAACAAAGTTATAATGTGGTTCCGCTATGTCAGACAATGCAAGTGGCACCGCAAGGGGGAACGCGCGCCCCTGATACCCCCATATTTATCCGCCTCTACGTTGCGATACAAGTCTCAAATCTCGAATATTATGGCTCTGGGACGTCATTTTGCCTAATAGAAGACATTTTGGAAATCGGGTATGAAAATCGTGTATTATGTCTGAACAAATAATTGTAAATGGCATCATTTGAATTTGTTTACGTACTTTCTCGCGTTCAGCAACTTTCGCGGTGGTTGACTATTACCACCTATTCGTCCCTGCCCACTACGGCTGCTAGACGTAATGAACCCCCTACGCTCACCCTCTTCACGTTTTGTAGCTCGCCGAACAATGGCAAAAAAAGCATTGATACGGAGGGTGAGTAGTCGTCCACAAACGGCAAAAGCTCAAGTCAAGTAGGGCAACTTACAAGTATACCTTCTTGCACGTTATTCTCGCCGAGGGGATACAAGTCTCAAATGTTCAATATTTTTACTCCGAGACGTAATTTTTTGATTAAAAATGGCATTTTGGACGCAAGATAGTAGTGCCGCATATTATGTAAGAAGGCATCATCGCAATTGGTATCATTAGAATTTGTTTCCGTTTTTCCTCGCAATTTGCAGCTGTCGTGGTTGTTGACTATTCACTGAACGGCTGCCTTATCGTACCTCCCCACAACGGCTGGCTGAATGCAATTTACCACCAGCGCTCATCCCCTTCTCGCCTAGCATCTCAGGAATTTTGAGAATTGTATCGACTGGACTTGATATAGATTTCTTATCCCACAGTCTTAAAACAGCTAAACTGTACGAAAAACTCTATCCGTGGCATCACATGACACCAACTATTCACATTAAATTTTTCATGCATCGAGCGGGAATAGGTATAGAATAAGTGATAAATGCCATCATTTCTCTTGGAAGAATGCATTGGAACCCTGGACCAAGGATATAAGAAGATACTTCGAAAGCATATCAGAAATGTGTCATGGATTTCGACAAACTTAGACTTAGAATAAGAGTTTAAGCCTTCTTTTGAGCAATTAGCAATAAAATTATTTCTTTACGGAATATTCTATATTGTAACGCTTCAATGACCAACATTTCGTTTATAGACCGAATAGCAATTTTTAATCACAGGCACAGCTATTCGATAGCTTTGAAATTGTTACCAATAGAAGAAATTCTATCTTTCTCTTGATGTCTATACCATCGAATTTCCTAACCGACTGCATCAGCGAGTTGTTTTGGCTGAGCGTCTTCTCCAAGCATCCCTATCTTTTCAGGCGTCCCCCAAGGCAGCGTTCTCGGACCTCTTCTCTTTTCCCTCTTCATTGAGGATATTACGAGCTATGCAGTTTCCAACGCATCCGGATTTTTCCTCTTTGCATACGACTGCAAAATATTCAAAAGAGTTGAGAATACTTTTGACTCTCAGTCTTTCCTTCATTCCATCGAGGCCTGGTGCCTTCAGTGGCAACTCAAAATCAATACAAGCAAATCGAAATACATATCTTTTTCTTTAAAACACACCTTTATAAGTCACTCTTTATAAATACACTATTTTAAATTAAAGTGTTCCGATAGATTCCTCCATCAATGACCTGGGTGTTACTTTAAACCCCAAACTAACTTTTTTTCCGCACCTCAACAAAATGAAATCCAAGGCCATGTCAGTCGCGGGAGTTTTTTATCGACTCACCACTGTTACCGACACTATCGCCATGAGTGCTATTTTCATTAGTTGCGTTCTCCTAACCCTCGAGTACTGCTCCGTTATTTACTCCCCTGCCTGTCCTTCCAAACTTAAAATTCTTGAACATCCTGTTAATTTCTCTATTTCAGTAGTCCGACACCGTGTTCTTCACCTCCGTAATTCTTCTCGCTCTGAAGTAATGTCTGCCCTATCGTTGGTCCCACTATCCTCCCGAAGGAATTTTCATGATCTTCCCTTCATTTACAATGTCTTAAATGGCAAGTTCCGATCCTCAGAAATACTGCCTTTCTTTTCACTCGACATTTCCACCCGTCTCTTTCGTCACAATCACCTACTACACCAACCGAAACTCCGTCTTTCTCTCTCTCAGAGATCACTTTTTCACAGACTCCCTACCTCTTTTAATACCATTTCGACTACTCACCCTTCCCTGGATCTTTCAACGCCCATCAGATCATTCAAGAGGCAGCTGCTAAAACCCATCTTCTGAATCTTTTTATTAAATATCCTATTCATATTTTATATTTGTTAAAGATGCAGATTTTAAGTTGTCTATTGAATGTTAAGGACATTTTGGCTGAGTTTGTTCGATTCATTAATAAATAAAAGACGTTATAGGAAAATTTCGACTTGCCCCTGGCCACTATGCATCCCGTATCACTTTATCTTCTATTTTTTTCATCGCCCCCCTTAACAATATTGCGGACTAAGTCATCGTAAATAACTCTCATTGCATCTTTGAAATGCACAATATGCAAAAATTTTCATTTATCTGGCTATACTACAGCGATTTTTGGCCAGCTGTTATCGATCCCCGCCAATTGTACATCACTTCCTTCTAATCGAACATGATCTCATAATTACGGATTTGCACGTTGAGGATTTTCATCGCCACTCGAGTCAAATGTTTGCTCAATTTTATTTTTAGGATCACACCAGACGATTAAATAGACGATAATGAACATGCCTATGTATATTCAATATTTAAATCAATGTTTTATGAGCTCACTAGGTGGTATGGCAACATTATAGATTCAAAAATAAACCTTTCTGTATTCCGCACCGTATTTATGAGAAAACTCGACCAGTTTTGACCTTAGTAGGCCATTATCATGAGGTGAATCATAATGACCTGATAAGGTCGAATTCAATTGAGTTTTTAAAGCATAATTTGTGGAAACGAACAGTTTATTTTTGCACAGATAATATATATATACTTATTAATTATAATGCTCATGCAGATGTTAAGTAAGTATAACCTGTGTGTCAGCACTTGGCGATGCTTTTTTCCAAATACCCTGTGACTGGTTGGTTTCATCCCATTGTATGGAAATTTAGAACCTGTCCTATCCATTTGGACCAAACAGAGTTTGATATTAATATATATTTATATTTTGATGCAAATTTGACTGTGGGACACCGGCTTAAGGCATTGTTCAGTAAGTGCCTGCTATATTGAGTGCCTTAACAGTAAATAATGGATGGAATTAAACAGTTCTTCGTAGGAATGAGAGATGACTTATCTAATAGAGTAAGCAAACAAAAATAGAAATGATTGAGCAAGGTATCTTCAGAATAATATTGTCTTGCTTCAATCTAATTAAATTCAATTCAATAAAATTAAACCCTTTCAAGACTTTCAAAACTTTTCCCACTTACAATTAGCATGAATGCTGGACTAAGCCCAAACACGCTTTTATGTCCCATCTGTATGGTCCATTTTTTCAGGACTTTTGTTAACAAGGGCCTTGTGGATAATCACACACTTTCAGCACCAACTTTTTTCAAACCTTCCCAAAGACACTCTACATTATCTCCGACTCCAAGGGTAGTTGGTCTCCCTCCTTTCAGGAATGATAACCCTACCAGCAGCATTGGTTAGCAAACAATTCATATCCTGTTCATATGAATTAGCCAAATGGGTAATTGTTGCTTGCACCGAAATTGCAGACTTCCCATTGCAGAATTGAATTCCTGCTTTTATTCTGAGAATTGCCAAATTTTGAACGAAGCTCTGCCATCAATATTATCAACTTTAATGTATCAACAATTTGCATGTACTGTATGTAATAATAACTATGCATGTAAAACTGAAATCGAGATATAAGTTAATATTTATCATACAATTTTATTTAAAAATTATATACACTGATCAAAAGACAATATAATTGAATTCTTATTGTGTATTTTTTAAGAAAGGAACAAATATTTCTTTTGCAAACTGACTGGATGAACAATTATACGACCACGGTCCCTTACCACAAAGAGGGGTAATATAAGATGAGGGGTAATATAAGATGAGGGGTAATATAAGATGAGGGGTCCGGGTACCTGCTCCCAAATTTGGAGGGTATGTCCTACGTCCCGCTGTGTTGTTTCCCGAAACTAAGACTTCGGGAACTCGTGACTCATAAATGGAGGAGAGCAAATAAAACGTGTATTTTCAGCATTTGTTTGTCTGAATAGGAAAATCTTCCACAAAAAGCTTTGGCTTTCATTTCCAGGAACAAGAAACGTACTGGCGCATATTTTCATTGTTAGTTGTGAAAGAGTTTAAACACTTCCATGGAACAAACTTACTTCCAATTTGTACATTTTTTACCAGCTCTTTTATTATTGGTCATTATTACACTACTTTATGACGATTAGGGAGAAATTCTTTTTAATCCAATAAAATTCTTAAAGGGGTCCTTAAACGCATAAAGGGGTCCATAGATGCATTGTAGGAATGGTCTTGAATAATGGAGAAAATGGTCCACTCCACAATTCATTCAAAATGTTTCAGACATATTGTTTTCTTTGAAGAAGTCATGGATAAACATTATACTTGTTTACACTCTCTATTATTATACTATGTAATTACAAATGAGCAAAAAAACAAGGTATGTACTAAATCACAATGGACATTTTTTTTAAATTTCATGTTGACGTCAATACCATGTCACATTTTAATGTGAGATTTAAAGAAATATTGTTCACCTTAGCATTCAATTTTATTTATAAACAACTGCGTTAGAATGTTACAATGATGACCTGAAACACAAAAAAAAGGTATGTAGGTAAAAGCTAAAACGCTAAGTTTTAAGAGATTAAATTTTTTTAAAGTGGATTGCTGATTATTGTCACAAAAGCTAACACTAGGCATTAACCATTTTAAAAATGTCAACCAAATAAGTAAGCATTCCATTGAGTTTTTATCACCTGTAAGTATCTAACCTCCCCTAAGTAAGTATCTATGATTATAGGCACATCCCCTAAATGACATAAAAAAACATTTAGCTTTAGCAATTGCAATTTCCATCACATGATGCACACATAATTCTTCCCCCATACTTCATTTTCATTCTTCTGAACTCTCACTCTCCATCAACCAGACTTTGGTGAGGTTTGTCATCTTCTGTTAGCAAAACTTAAAAGGTGGAAGATAATACAACAAATATGCATGGTGATCAATGCATCTTTTTAGAAATGAATGAATAAAAATGAGATGAATATGATACTGCTAAAAATTAGACTGCACATGATGAAGTCTTGTTGGGAAAGCAGTCGGGTCTGATGGACATTACTGCCAATGTTTCCATGGCCTTCTCTACCATCGTCAGAAGGGCGAAGGCCTGGCCCTGATGATGATGCCCTGATGACAATGACAGAGAAGGCTGTCAAAAGGTTTGCAGCAATGTCCATTCTGACCTGACTGATTTCCCAAGAAAACTTCATCAGCAAGAGTCGCCGGGAAAGCACCAAATCCTACACCAGATAGCACATCACCATTTCATACCTATATATAAAAGTTCAAGGGCAGGTTACAAAAATTACCAAGTAGAATGTTAGGCAGTGAATTTTCTAAATAACTTTTGGCAGGTAATCAATAATATTAACAAAAAGATAAATCAATCTTAGAAGCATTATACTACTATTGTTATGCAGTGCAAATAGCTTTATATTTTGCTGAAATACAATAATTAATTTTTTGTTGTTCATTCATACTATGTACCATGCAATCACATTGGGTGCTGGCAGACATTCGTCACTTTAATTGCTTCCCTTGACTGCATAACCAGTGCAATGGGAATAGAAAACAGTTGCTATATGCTTATCCTTCATTCTGCTACAAAATCCAGTCCAATCAAAAACTCTTTTAGCACTGGTTTTATTCTACATTGGTGCAGGTATATTTTTAATCGACATTCCACTTCATTTAAAAATGCACTTCAAATATGATCATGAATAGAAAATAGGTAATGAACAGTACATACTAGATTCACTTTTTGATTTTTATGGGAATATTTTCAAAGGTTGAAATTTTGATTGTAAATATTTTGAATGAGGAATTAAACTGTAACTTCCTTTTAAACAACTCTACTAATAACTGCATTGCAGAACTGTGGTCCACATGAGGTTGCTTTGGTACATATAAATTGTATTATGACTAATGTCAACATAACTAACATTATTTCTAAGGATGAGTCGGTTCTTAAATTTTTTCGATTCTCGGTTCTCGATCCTCGGTTCCAAGGATGAACTCTTATTATCTGAATAGGGTGGTTTCCTTCGTCAAAGAAAACGAAAGGCATTGATTGCGATTCGTTACCCACCATTACTGTATTCATAATATATAAATTATTTCGTTTTAGAAATACCGATTTAGACGAATGGCAATGGTCCATTTTTATCCTCATTTGAAAAGGGCGAGATTGGCGCCCATGCAATGCCACTCCACGTGACGCCACAGGGACCTAGTTTCTATACGAGAAGATAGGAGTTGTACATCGTCTGAGATTACTAATGCATGCATGAGGCGCAGATCTCAGGGAAACGTGTCTTAATAATCACTTATTAAAACTGGCTATGGTCGGAAAGTTTTCTTTGTTTGATAAGGTATTAATAATCCTTATTTAAGCCAAGCGCTACCAGCCAGCAGGGTACTCAGCTACCCGCTAGCAGCCTGCGTCGTATCAGCGCTAAGCCTCGCCTCAAGGTCACCTCACAGGGCGGCAGCGGGAACCAGAAATACGTCACGCGGAGAGATTTCCCGACATTCATACTTACCAGTCTCGTTTTACCGCGCTTGAAAATGTTCACTTTTCATTTAATCGCGAAAAATAGATATCGTTATTTAAAAATCTAAAAGCGTGAAATACGTACTCCAGGAGTAATAACCTTTCGATTTAGGCAATAAAAAAATAATAGGAAACCACCCTATTAATGCAAATTTAAATGAACGATCACAAGAAATGAATAATGTTCCTTGCTGGGTATACCAATGTTTTTGGCCTTGAATACCATTTTGGCTTTGGGCACCAAATTCAAATCCTCTCTACCGTTCCGAGGCGGTTCCAAAGTAACGACTTTATGCGATCGGTCCTCAACACCGGTTCCACTGGCCGTGGCTGTACAACAGGCAGTACCGAGAAATACTGATTGTGCAGCTCATTATTGACCAGCTCTCAGGTGCACTGTATCCGTTGATAAAGGCTACGAAGAGAAAAGGCCAAAATAAAATAATTTCCCAATATAGTTCTAATTTGAAGTAACTCCAAGAACCCACAACTCAGGATAAATAGAACCACCTAGAGTAGAAATGATATTCACCAGAGGTGTAACTAGGAATAAGCTTCGCGGGGCAGGGGAATGTTGTGGGCAGGTGGGTGGATAAAGATAGGTGAGAGAGTGAAATAGAGAGTACGTTTGAACATATGTATATCAAATACACCACCATTCTGGTGACCAGCAAGAAGGAGGCAGGTGTCCTATTCTGTCTCATCCTTGGTTGCTGTACCATCAGAAAAGATACTCATTTTTCTAAATGCCTGTGTAAAAGTGTACATTAACCGGTAAAAGTCAATGTCTAAATGTATGAATGAACACGAAAATGCACTGTGTAACCACCCAACTTGGGTGAATGCATGTACATAAAGTTAGACTATGTTCTAATTTGGTTCATGCATTGGCAATTGTTCCGTTCTGGTCCACAAAAGTCAACTATACAAACAAACATTAACTTTTGTGTGTAATATATCCTGTAAACAGGCCTTAACGAGCGATACTGGGCACACATTTTGTTGGAATACTTTTTCCTCCATAGAATGTAGGAATGTATACATATTGACAGCATATATAGATACAGAGGAGTAGAATTAGACATCATATTTCCTTAAAAAAAATGAGGCATCTCATAGAAGGTTAGCATTTACTTACGTTCAAGTTTGTCAAAAACCAACTGAGATGAGCACCATCCAACGTTCCTAGTATGAACACCCAATATGGTTTTATGATGATCCTAAAACTATATACTTTCCCGCAATACTTGAATGAATAGTTGCGTTGCCTAACTGATGTTCCATAGGATAATTGAAATTGGTGCCATAAATCGTCATAATTATTGCCATGGTAAAGGTCAAACAATAAACTCAAATTTTTCTCAATATAAAGCACAGTTTCAGGAAACAACCGTTACCATTTAACTACCATTCTTGACACTCAAATTCTGAAAATAAATTACAAGTTCTACACACCAAATTGACAAACTCAGTATAAATTACTTCAAATTTGACAAACTCACCATTTAGACAGCATTGTTTTCACCCTTTCTAATGCAGATTCAATTACACAATATGCAACTGTTCAAAATAATGGCTTCATTCTGAAAACCCTTAGTTAAAAAGAAGCAGCCTGTGCAGCCATTATGTGTAAAATAATAAATGATACAATCCTGTGTTCCATTATAAATGATAAAATCCTGTGTTTAATAACAATTAGTGATGACAATATTTCCTCATAAAATGCCTCTAAACACCACTGAGGATGAAGAAAAAAGGAGTTTACTCCTCTGGAAGTAAAAGCAAGAATACAATCCCAGATAAACTTGACGTATCAAGGCAATTTTCTAATACGTCAAATGTGAAATAAGTGGTGGAAAAAGATTAGATAACATTCTCTTGTAATTCACATTGACTTCGATATTCATTTAAGCACATTCATTTGCAAAGCTTAGCAGCAGCTATACTGATTGCGCAGCTCATTATTGACCAGCTCTCAGCCTCACTGTATTGGTTGATAAAGCCTACGAAGACAAAAGGCCAAAATAAAATAATTTCCCAATATTCTAATTGGAAGTAACTCCAAGAACCCACAACTCAGGATAAATAGAACCACCTAGAGTAGAAATGATATTCACCAGTGGTGTAACTAGGAATAAGCTTCGGGGCAAGGGGGGATGTTGGGGACAGAGGGGTGACTCCCCCCCAGGCAACAGGGGGGGGAGTCACCCCTTTACCCCCACCAGTCCGGGAAAGTTTTTGAAAAAATACATGCCTAGAAATACATTTTCCATCATTTTGGCAAATAATATTTAATATTGAGCATATGGAGTCATTGTATATCAAAACCAGTCAATAGTTTATAATATTTTTTTTATTTCTTTGAGGCTTTGGGGGGATCTATCCCCTCATCCCCCACATAGTTACGCCACTGATATTCATCTTATACAAATGGGAACATCATGTTTTGAAAATTTTCCCTGATAATGGACATAAGCCTTGTCTAGAACAACTAACTGAATGGCATATTTTAACCTAATGTATTCATGACATATGAGCATTCCCTGTTACTTAACCCCTCAAGCACAGCAGGCATTTAATTAAATCCCATCTCAGCGGCCGGATGAGATTTAAATGACTTTGCCTTTTTGGCATAGTATCTATATCTTTCATAATATACGATCAGTAACATTGAAAATTTTAGTGAACTTGCGTAATATAATGCGCTACTATATAATAATTTTTCGGGCGATTTGAAAAAACATTTATTGTTTTATGTATCTCCTTTTATGAACTAATGAATAAATTTTCAATTTCGAAAGATTTTAATTTGGTTTCGAATAAGCTACGAGATCTCTAACATTCCATGCATTAAAAAAATGCAATTTCATTATGTAATTTAGTCATTTGGGGTTGAAAAGGTCATAACAGATTGGATATTTTCGATAGGATCACCCGTTTCACCTACTTGAAAATTTACTACTCCGCCCACTTCTCTGACTTATTTCCATTATTACCGTATCATTTCATTTAGGTAATCACGTGCTGATGTTTCAAACGTCAATAAGTGAATAATCAAATGATTTACCTTAGAAAATCTGCTTTGTGTGACATGATTTGAAGCAATCCAAACATCATCCCAATGCACATTTTTCACACCAGTACACGCAATCTCTTCATTTCCCATATTAGGCACAGACTGCACACCTCCTTTGAGACTTTGATTTCTTCCCAGCTGCAGGAATTGTCTTGAGGAAATGTATTTCTGTGAGTCTTTGTACTAAATTGTGTAATGAGTGACGGCCATGTCCAAACAGTTCGTATGACGTTGGATATTTCAAAAACATTACCTCGACCAATGGCACGCGAAATGATAAGTCAAATTTTTATACGTGTTTTTCCTATGATCAACATATGAATTTAGGACTGCCGCATTCAATAGTCTCCTAAATAACTTCATACACCACTTGTAATGGCGTTTTCTTTCCATTAGTTATGAATGCAATAACAGGTCCTTGAAATTCACCCCAGCAATGAATTTACTATAACCTAACACACAAACAGACTTCCGAGTCTCTATTTTGCCTTTCAATACTATTCCCATTTCGTAGGATCTCCAATTATAAAAAAATACCACTCACAGGAAGTACACCCGATGAGAATTTCAACATATTGCCAGAAAGAACACCACACAGCATTCCACCACAGTAATATTTTATTGGAGAGGAAAAACATTCTTCAAATGATAGAGTACTTAGTTTTAATTTAACATGCAATATCTGGCGGAGAAAAAATATTATATACAGTAGGTCAGGAAGCGTACTGGGTACACATGACGGCGGCATACGAAATTTAAAGGGCGCGTACTGGGTACGCATGACGGCGTTGAGGGGTTAACCTTAAATCTCAGGACAGCTGGCTGTCGCCATTTGTTAAGGAGTAATTATGCAGTACGAAAGTCATTTGTTTCAATTTGTTCACTGATCATCAAGGACACGAAAACTTGATCGTAGACATAAGAATATATTATTTATGATAACAGATATTATTATTTCTGTATGACAAGTGCATTATATCAAATGTTGATTATCTTGCACTAGCAGAGTACAATATTTTATTAGTGTTGCAAAAGTATTTATGAGCATGTATGCATTTTACAAATAATACATTATAGAAATAAAGTAGAATACCTAAACAGAACATTTGTCTTGACCGCACTGGGCTGCGTTCTGAATCATGCGACCCAGTTCATGGCCTTGAAGCTATCGTTCCAAAATACATGAACGCTTTGAAGTGCCAAAACCTCCATATAGCTAACAAATCATGTCATACATCATAATAAATTATGATAAATTCCAGAGTTTGTTTGTTTTGAGGGAAGTATGGGTAATTACCATTCCGTAGGTATACAGTGAGCATGCTTTGGCTGCTGCAAAACTGGCACCTGGAACATTTTATACATTTTATACTTCTAGAAGGTGACATTCAGAATCGGAATAAAGAATTCCCCTTCAGAATCACTATTTTCATACAAAAACAGGGAAGTGTCATTGATTGAATGATGCATGGACAAGATTCATGCCCGCATGCCCACACCCCCACCCTCAGCAATGCCGCAATAATTGCAAAGCGGAATAAATTTCAAATCAAGTGAAATAATATTATTACCACGACTAGAGGATACAGTATGTGAGACAGAGGTTGGAGGCACTGATTTATCACTGGTGGGTTTGGCAGGAACCTCCAACCATGCCTTCCCTCCAAAGATGCTTCCCATTTTCTGGAAGGGAAAAAGAACTTAAGAATTAGAAAGCCTATCACTCACGTTACGTGTGATACAATGTCACTTATTATCACTCAGTGGCGGCGCGTGCGTATACGCATGTTAGCAAGTGCACACCCAAAGATGAATGAATTATAAAAGAAAACTATTCCTTTGCAACGAGAAGGATAAAAATCCTGTCTGCATAGGCAAAAAACATGAAGCTCCGAACGCTACAGCTATCTCCTTTTCGAATTCACCGCTCTACAAGTGTGCGATCCCGTGGCATCATGCCGGGCGCATTTTCGGTCTGTGCGATCGCTTGAGGGTGCTCTGGTGGGACGAAGTAAGCGGGGGGGTATGTACAGTTCAAATGGGTGATGGGAGCAGAATCAAAACGATGCGAGTGCGCACGCGCATATTTTTGGTGAGTGACTCTCAGGTAGTGTAGTGGTGTAGCCGCCACCTTGACTACCTGCGCCCAGGATCCTAGTCTGTCTACAGAGTCATCTGTATGGCCATTTTCTACACTACTTCCTGAGTAGGAAGTAGTGTAGAAAACCCTAATAGGGTGTAAGGAAAGGAGAATGAATTTCACCTACCGTCACTTCTAAAGGTGTGTTTAGAATAATTATTTACATGCATACTAATATTATTTCTGTTCATGCAATTTTAAGGGTAGAATATACCAGTGATATGTTTTGCTTGCTATGTATGCTATTATGACGAAATATGACGCTTATGGATTAGTATTAACTAGAGATGGGTCGAATAGCAGATTTCTCGAATTCGAATATCGAATTCGAATATTAAATCATTGCTCGAATATTCGAATACCTCGAATTTCGAATACCTCGAATACTAAATGATGAATGCTGGTATGTTTGACTCGGTTGCCTATGAAGCAGGAAACAAGATTTTGGGGAGTAATTTTGATTTCCTTTAAATGATTCGAACAGGAATTTAGCTTATTAATGAATATTTTAATTTTATGGAAACAATTGGGCATATAATTAATTCAACTAACATCGCTTTACCCTCACTCCTGCTGCCAAGTGCTAGCTGACAATCTGAGGCATTTTGCAAAATACAAGCTCTTTTCCACCGGATTTTCTTCAATTATTTTGTTAGTTTTTTTTGTTAGTTATTATTATTAGTCCATCTTTGGGAGTTCTCACGAGATAAGAAGATGAATTGGAATTGCTATCAGGGAGAAACCAAATATTCTGAGAAAATATCCCTTTGTCTGGGACTGTAACAATAAAGATTTATAGCACCACTCATAAATTGTAACTTGATATATGTTTTCGGAAAAAAATACGGCATCAACTCCCGAGAAGCTCTGCTGCTCATATCGAGTTTCGCCAGAATGCTAAGTCTCTGTCGTATTTTGACATTTATTTCTTTGCGTAAAATGCTTAAATAAACTCAGAAATACTTCGTGTTTGGTCTTATTCTTTTTGAAATTACGCGCACATTACTAATGTTTCAATTCAATAAAGGTGTAACATCAATTGACGAAAGTCATTCTTAGACACCTTTTGTGCTAATAGATGACTCATGCAGCGGTTGACCTCCACAGAAATGGGGAACTTCCAAGCTGGTAGGAAAAAAGGTCAGTGGGGGAGAAAAGGGAGGGCCCGAAAGACGTTTCTATTGTTCTCGTGTAACTTGGTATTTTTTCGAAGCTAAGGTCTTCGTAATATGATCCCTGCGCGAGCTGTGACCTTTTTTTATTTCGAAGAAGAGGAAAGCCTCAGAGGGGGGGCTAGTGCTGAATGGAGAGGGATACCGGATCTTGGGAAATGCGCTAATGTAAGTATCCCACGTTACTCACACAGCTGTTGACCTCCAGAAACGGGGAACTTCGAAGCAGGTAGCCAGAAAAAGGTCAGTGGGTGAGAAAAGGGGGGAGGGCGTGAAACACGTTTTTATTGTTCTCGTAACTTGATATTTTTTTCGAAGCAGGGGTCTTCGTAATGCGATCCCTGCGCGATCTGGGGCCTTTTGTTTGATTTCGGAGAAGAGGAAAGCGTCAGAGTGGGTGAGGCAAGTGCTGAATGGAGGGGGATAGCGGTACGTGGGAAATGCCCTTACGTTGCTATCCCACGGCACTGAAGTTCTCCTGGTGGGGGGAATCGGGGATTTTCGGATTTTTTCACCCGACCATTTCGGTTCCCCTTGTCGAACTCTTTTCTCCGCTAAAATCCACGAATTTGATGTAATTCGTCAACTTGCGTAAAACGGCGCAGCGAGCACTAAACGACTAGAGTTCTCTTCATTTTTCCGAGTCAACTACCAACGACGTGCGTGCGACAATGTATGACGCGAAATTCAAAGTATTCGAGGTATTCGAGGCGGTACTTTCGGCATAACTATTCGAAACCTCGAATATCGAATACTTTCTAATATTCGAGGTATTCGAGTATTCGCGGATACTATTCGCACATCTCTAGTATTAACATAATATTATTAAATCATCCTATATCTGCTCTAATGCACACCCTAGATAAATTCCCACCAGCCGCCACTGCTATCACTGCCAATGAATATCAAAAACAGGCCAATGGCAAGCTCCATGGTAAGCAGGCTTGGCTTTCTTTACCCTTGTTTCATGGTTTGTACCCTTGAGGCTACTGATCTTCGTCTGGCACTGACAACCAGTGCCAGACGCACTATTCACTGCAGTCATAGCCACAGCAATCTCCTCAAACACCTTACTGTGGGGTTTATGTGGGAAGGTCCCCTTTCTCTCTCCGTATGGCTTCAGGAGAAGGAGGGTGCCTCCAGATGAGTCCCATGTTTCCTGTAAATAATGGAGAAATGGCATCCAAAATCACTTGTATCACAGAAAATAAAATGTTGCGATTGCTTAAACTTAACACATTCGAAGGAAGAGACTTATTCCACATTAAAGATAAGCTACTGTGAACTTCTTACTTTTCATATCATCTCCTTCCTGTTGACCAGGAAGTGGCTATCTAAAGAAAGAATCGTCAAGTATTAATAAAAACTACAAGATAGGATATTCAGTGTATCATCTTTAATGCTAAATTAATATCAAAACATAATAGCTGGATATTCATTGATGGCAGTAATAACATTCACAATAAAAATTAGCTGGAGTGGTCTCCGATCTAGGAATGACAAATTCTTGAACCTTAAATTAGAAGCCCTTTTTATATTTAACACTTCACTGACATGGATTCGCTTGCCATTATTAAATGGCAAAAGGAAAGGTTGACAACCCCACACACCTTCAATTGATGCTACATATTTCCCACCCAAATGCACCTTCATCATTTTCACCATTCCAATCTTCAACAGTATAAATTTCAGCAACTTCAGACATTGTCACCTAGATGCCACTAGCCCTTGAAGCCCAGGTTGGTGATTGGATAAAATTATTTTCTACTGAAATCAAAATATGTATTTTAATTATGGATGTTACATATTGCCACAAAGTTAGGCTTAACCAAATTACACATGTGCCATCCAAAATTTCATACATACATATTCGCAAAAAAATTGTTACTTCAAAAATACCCATTTAACAATCTATTCCCTATTTTTGCAAAATGCTGCAAATCATCTCTTTTAATTGAGGAGGCAAACATTTATTACCATTATCGTTTAAATCCTAGAGGTCAAGGGTCAAATCATGTTTGACTTGGTGAACAATGATCCAAATTCAGTCAATACCCAAAACTGACGTAAGCAAATTATGCCTATGATACTTAGTGGACTTAGCTTAACTCTCTACACTCTCTCATCTACCTTACCTTTGCCACAAGTTGAGGTAGAATTTCTAGCAGTGAATCTCAATTTCATCATGCAGGATGATAATTATATAAACTCAATTTTGTGACCACCTGAGGCAAGAAACAAGGAAAGAGAAAGTGAAGAAAGGTTGGAAGGAAGTGCCCTTGTTTTAGTGAAATGTTGCATTGCTGGAGAGCTGAGTTATTCAGTGCATTGAGAAGAATCAGTGTTTTGACAAAATTATGCATCTTCTTTATGACGAAAAATGTTAAATTTTAAATTGAATAAAATAGAGATACATCTAAATATTCATTGGTATCATGCTATTTTTTTAATGATTTACTCATGACTAGGTAAAAGCTCACTGCCTGTCAGGATTATAGGCTGATAGAGACTGTCTGGGACTGATATGATGCACTGTGCAATTTTTCAGCAAAATGTTATTGTTTCAAGGTCAAATTCTTGGATTACTGGGCTGGATAAATTGTGGGATGGACAGTAAAAATAGGTAAGTGTAATATTCCACATTTTTCATTGAAACTTAGACTATTCCTTAATTTTGTATGAGAAACAGCTTGTTATTCTACAGCAGAGGGTCACAGGCCAGACAGCACAATCGCTTCTACACAAATTTTATATCTCTTGTACATTCACAAATTGTAGTAATATTTGTAAAACCATGATATTACCACTGTATTCCAAAACCTTGCGAACAAATCAATTAAGTTACCATTGTAGTACTGAGAAAAATATGAGCAAAATATATTAATTATTAAAACCATTACATTTCGTTAGTTAAACAAGAGCAATACTTTTTTTATGAAGGAATGCGGCACTGCTGGTGTAAACTAGGTATTCATGAAAGTTCTTGTGCGTGCCTACTTCAGTTTAAAGATTTAATTAGTTCTTTTCAGACCTGACTCGAAACAAATAGAAAGTGCAATTGCCCACTCTCCAGTCTCTCTCCATCAAAAGGAAGTCAGGAAGTGTAATCGCACGGAAATTTCATTGAAACCTATTTGTGCATTTGTTTTACACCAACCCAAAATAATAATCAAAGTAACTTCTCTGCGATTTGACTTACGAGACCCAATGAAAAAATTAATAGCAAATGAAGTCCATAGTTGACAGTTGCTTATTATTTGGTGACAAAACTGTGGGTATAGACGTAACACATGATGAGTCTTGCATTTGTAACTGTTATACAGTTGTATTGCGACAGAAATACAATTTGTAATACATTCATGATTCAGCTTTGTATTACAATGATAATGCATTTTTTAAGAGGATATTTGACACTGTAATAATACTGTAATATGATTGTGATACAACATACTCCAGTTTGAAAAACCCTTATATCACGACTGTATTACAGATGAATTACAGCAATTGTTCTCTCTGGACATATTTGTTTTATGACTGTGATTTTGATTTTTTATTTAACATCATTAGTAATAAGGTTTGAGGGGAGGGCCCTAGGTATCCTGAACTAATGGTCAATGAAATAGTTCTGAAATGGAACTTAATTCAGGCTTAGCCATCTCCACAATATTATATACGTGTCACGATGAGTATTTTTCCGCCTTGAAACCTGAGGGTAAAAGCATGAAATTACACTCTTGTACATGTATGCTCATGGGGCCTAAGGATGCTATGCATTGCAGCTTATGTGGAATTAGGTTGTCATGAAATATGACAATGGACTTCCATAGGCTTGCATTAAGACTAAATTTAATGCCTGAAATTTGAGTGTTGTAATAATGATGGTAATGCACCATCAATGAAATCAAGGAGAAGGCTTGGGGTGACAATGCCCGAGGAGTGAAAATTAGTACATTTAAATTTACTGAAAACATAGCAGTCATGGTTGTGACAATGAGAATGATTTGAAGAAGACTGTGAAAAACATGGAAAGGACAATCACTTACTATCACTGTAAATGAACTTACATAAAAAAAGGCCAACGGCAAGCTCCATGACAAGCAGACTTTCCTTGCCCTTTTGTCAAGGCACATGTGCTAAGGGCCAATTATCTTTATCAGTGGCCTTATGGGCACTATTCACTGCAGCCATATCCACAGCTATCTCCTCCAACACCTCGCTGTGGCGTTTATGTGAGAATGCCACCTCATGGCCAGATATCAGCTGAAAATCTGCAAAACGAAGAGTAAGATATGTATTAGTATGCAAGAAAGAGAGGAGGTTAGGATGAACATTAACATAGAAAGCACAAGGAATAAGAGATGGTAGAGTTTTCTTACCTGGGAAATGAAATTACCAATGATGGAAAAAGCATAATAGAAATAGTCATTACAATATCGCAAGCAAAGAGGGTTTTCTACAAAGAGAAGAATCTACTTACAGTTAAGAGTACAAGAATAGAAGTAAGGAAACAATTCATCGTAAGCCACATATGGAGCATGTTTCTCAATGGAGGCGAGACTTGGATGTTGGCAGGTGAAGAGAACTCAAGAGTTGAAGCATTTCACCCGTGGTGCCGAAGAGTAATGAAGATGAAACAGGCCGACCGAGTAAGCAATGACGAAAGACTGAGAGGAGTGGGGGACAGGAGGAGTCTTCTAGAAACCTTAAGGAGAAGAGGGGACAACTTAGTTGGCCACATTATGTTCGAGTCACGATGGTCCAATGAAAACAAGTGTATGACAGGTGGAAGGGAAGAAGGGCCAAGGATGGTCTTGAATGAGTTACAGTCCCCATCAAAAGATTTAGGACAGTTTGTGGCACCACTTCTGCTCCCAGAGAAAATTTAGGTTCCCTTACTACTTTTTTTGTCATTGGCTATGAATCTTAAATATTTCGTTTGGGCATGAAGATGTATGCGCTCAAAGGGAGAAATAAATCGCATAATTTATCCTTGTTTCAATTCATGCTGGATTTAATGATTATGTCACGTGCATTTTCTGCGTACTTGCCCCAGTTTTCAATGTTGGTTGGTATTATAGGTATTATAAGGCTGCCAATGTCAGCAGTTGCAGTGGCCCAGTAGAATACACATGATGCTGCGAGAGCAGTGGCGCCAACTCCATGGGACCTGAGGGGGCCCGACCCCCCTCAAAAATTTGTTATGGGTGCGAGGAAAAAATGTGTCAGGCTTTTCAATTTTCCCCGGAGTGTCCAGATATTGAGATTCGAGTTATCGGGGTTCTATTGCTGATCATATGACTCTTCTAAAATGCTTAAAAAACTTAAAAGTCACTACTAATAAAATTTCCTGGAGCAAGATCCCTGATTTGGGCCTCCCCAATATTTTTTGTAAGTCGTCATCATGATTTTTAAATATTTACGAACGGTTGACTCTGCTTCCCATTTGCTGATAATATAGTTTTCCATGGAAATCAGAATCAAAAAGCCCTTAAGTATTACTTGGGATGCGACGCTTAAAGAATTAAAATTCTATTTTATGTTTTGGAAGGGAAAGGGTTCGACTGTAGCTTAATTTAAGCTTATTCCGACTTAAAATTCCTTCCAAACATCATTCAACACTTTAAAACTAGGAGGGCATTATTAACTTTAAAAATTCAAAAAACAGGTGCCAATCTAAGTACAATATTTAAACTGTAAATAACATCGAAAAATTAATTTTATTCGTGTAACTTGCAGAGTGCCTCACTGCATACGATTTATCTACAATTTCCTTCATTACTTTATCTTATCCATCCTATTTTATCCACTTACCCATCCCTCCGCAAGTAGAGGAATAGATGAAATAATGTGAGTTAGTGAAAAATGGCAACGTGACAAACGCCATCAGAATCTGCATCCAACTGGACAAGCTTAAAAGTGGAGTGGGGGAGAAAAAGGCACCTCTTGATATCCCCACCTCCCCACGCACAGCTTTGGCATTGCCAATATTTCAGATGCATTTGGCTAAAATCTGATCACTTTTCGTAAAATCACTATTGATCATTGTAGAACCCTGATCAAATGGGATTATTAATAGCTCCATTGTTAGGAGGATGGTTACCGAATTTATTAATCTCTAAGTTTCTGAATTAGCAAAGCAAAACATATACCACGATTGGAGAAATCTTCCAGAGGAACCTCACGCACTGACGGCTGTCTCCAGAGGATCTGGATTATCTCTCAAAGGTCGAGGAAGGAATGACGTCAATCAAAAATATCAACTGGCTGGATTTTACCAATTTTTGAATCGATGACTTATTATGATTTTACAATGACATATTACTTGTACAATATATTTTAAAATGGCTAAGAAAATTTAAAAAATGAAGTATCAACGTGATTTGACAACATGAAAATTGCATTGAAAAAGGACTTCAAGGGCCAAAACCTAAGTTGATTTTTATGATAAAGAAAGACTCAAATGAAGCATTACATTAACTGTGGGAGGATGATGAGTAGTGCACAAGGAAGGGTCATCCCTTCCTTGTGCACAACTCATATTATCTACTACTCTGGTATTATATTCCCTCCCCCTTCAAAATAATTGGCTAGCAGTTATTTGGATATGGGATGCTCCGCAGAGGAATGGAATGCATTCATGGAATGCCATATGAGAATGGGATCTTTGGAATCATCAAGGATTCCACATCAAGCATTCCATTCTTAATGAAGAATGACATTTCCAGATTTTTAGTGTCCTGCACTAAACAAAAAAGCTAGAGCCAGAAAAAACTTAAGCTTTTTCTTTTTGATGGGGAGTTTGAACCTGCAATATCTAGGTTAGCAAGCAAGACCATAGCCAAGAAATAGTATAGGAGGGGGGGGGGGTACATTTTTGGGTGGTTAATTTGAATGCGGTACACTTAACCCTTGCACTAAAAATTAAGTTTAAACAAGGCCTACATTTTCTGATACAAGAGAATAAATACGTTTTAAAATGGCATCAATTTTTCTGTTAAAACAAATGAATGATGTGTTAGAAAAGCAGTGTTACCTAGCTAGCTCCAAGCAGACCTATAAGGTATGCATTATAAAGGCCTTTGTTTCGGGATGCCTTAGATACCCTTTCTCAGTCAGCAGGAGAGGATTATCATGACCCTTCTTTACAGTGTGTGCCCCATTCACATCAGGGGTCCGCAGTCAGTTGCTGGTTGGAGCAGTGGAATAACAAACTTATAGTGTAATCAGCATTCCACAACGACAAATTTTAAAAGGTCTATCATTATTTTCAATGCAGTTCACTTGGAAAGGAATCTCCAAACAAATAGTTATAGAGAACTTAACATCATTGGTCAAATTTCATTTAAAATCATAGCATGTAAAGACATTGCAAAGACTGACTTAATTTGTTTCCAATAAAACTGAAATCGTAGTTTCAGTAACATATTTTTAGCAAAACCATAGTAAACACAAATAGTTGACCACAATGGCATGCTGTTAATGGGTGCCAAAACAGGAAAAGTAGAATATTATCTCAGGCTGGTGCCTGTAAAAGGTTCGACACCTCCCTGGGCCCCCATCGTTAGCAACTGAAACAGGTCACTGAGAAAATCCTTGGATAGTGAAAGCTCCGTACTAGCAATGCAAAAAATATGTCTTGGCATTCGTGAGGGAATTAGCATTTTCCAGTGGCCCCATCTTGAAACGGTTAAGATCAGTATTCCCAATCATTTCGGGGGGTTTGACCCCCTGAGTACCGTACTCAAAAGGATCATAATTTTCGGGGGCTGCAACCCGAAGACCACGTCCTTCTAAGCATTCACATGATATAAAACTGTACTTTTGATTAACAGGGTGCATCCGGCATTGTATGAAACGAACATTATAACCCATCTCAACTCAAACCCAATATACCTTGTCAAGATCTGGCATTGTTTTTGATCCCTTATCTCGTCTATGATGGCTGAAGCAACGTAAAAGTTACCCATCCGACATCAAGTAAGTCAAGAACAAATCTCAAATCGGTATAAACACAATTAGGAGAACATTTCAGTACCAGTGAACATATTGCACAAGAAAATAGCACAAGGAAGTACATTTCAACACAAATTCTGATTGATTAATCTTTGGTAAGAATATAATAGTCACGTTGAATCGAAATCAGTTAAGGTTACCATGAAAATGTATAAGGATTGAAGGCATAGATTTGCGCAAAAATTAAGGGAAAAGTCCAAGCTTATGATGCTATAAACATTCAACTCCAACAAAAAATGACAAAAGTAGGTAAACTTACTTATTGCAGTCGTGCTGGTACACATACAGGCTGTATGCAGGGTCTTGAAAATCTAGAACAGTCCACACAATGCAAGCCTGTCTCATTTCACTCAAGTTTCCCGGCAAACACCACGAACACCAGCACTTATCGCTGCTACCTTGTTCACATCAGTGCCAATCATGGTAGTGGAGACGTCGAGAACTATTAACTCCATATTTAAATGCTCTTTCCGATGCCACAAACGTATTATTAAAAATGTATCATACTGCGCTCGAGAAATCACTCATTCTATATGCTAAAAATCATTACTTTTCATCCTTATCAGACGTAAATTTCCCTTATTCAGTTTTCCACGGCTGTATTTTTTTTCTAACTTTGATTTTCAATTCCTCCCCAAATAAAAGTGGAATGATGCATTTTCCCAATTTATTATTTTTGGCGATTACCTTAACACGTTAACGCCTAGTATTACCGTATGGTTACGATAAGAAGTTGCCTTGCAATCTCAAGGGAGTAAAGTGTGGGAAAAATGTAACGCAAAGCTCTTTGGCGTCTAACTGCTGCCAGATAAGAAGACAACCGGTAATGTTTAAACTATATATTCGCCTTGGACCAGACAAATTCAACCACATGCGTCGCAGTATGACTACACGTAAAAAACCCCGCTACGAAATCTTCCTCACATTCTCCGAAGCACGCAAAGCTATATCAGAATACAACATATGTAAAATTGACATTCAAATTACAATAATTTCGTTATGACCGTGTTTTTGACGCGAAAATTCCCACGCATCAATAAGTCGATTGATACAAATATTTTCAATCCAAATGTAGGAACTAAATACACGACAGAAACCTCCAAAGGGCACGTATTTATCAGACTTCATAATAAAGTTACTTTATCAATGATTGGAGAAAATTTACAACGACATTTACGTGAAATGTCAGAACATTTACGCGAAAGCCCTCACTCAATGATTTTCTCAATGTTTTGGATAAAAAACATACAATATTTCATAATTGAAAACTCAAGGATCAGGTGGCTCTATCCTCTGCTTTCACTCACGTCAGTTGTGCCGAATAGGGAGGAATTTGTCCTTGAACTGGGATAGGAAGAAGAGACTGCGATGAATCGCATAAAAAAAATGGGGCTTTGCCGGTTATATCGATGGAAGGGCCGTAGCTGTCAATGATTGGTAAATTGGTCTAACGACTCAATAGTTGAAAGTAAAGGGGAAATGAGTTACATTTATGTGAATTTGTTATATTAGTGTTCGTCAGGTAAATCGGCCTCATCAATGCTCGCAGTTAAATCTTGCCCATGAGTAAAGTTTTTCCTCCTTAATATTTACGGAAATGGCAATAAATATGCAATGGAATTTTCTCGGACTTCTTAATGGGTCCATCGAAACGTCATCGACAGAAATGCAGTGTCCTACCCGGAAGGAATCCTTAGAACTGGCACGGAAATCAGAATGATACGACGACTGAATGAACAAGTAAGAGGCATCGCACGGGCGTTTGGCAGCGTTTGAGAGAGTTAATTTATTACCTTTATCGTCATTAAAATTAGGACCGTAATCCAGTGGTAGATTAAGATAGGTACCAATTGCCCAATTAACAGAAAAATTGGAAGCATTGAAATCTTTCATGTGGCTTATCAATTAAAGGATTTTTTCATCCCTTCCGTTTAACCAGCCAAATAACAGGTGTTAAAAATTATTGAAGAATGCCACAAAGCCACTCGTCTACGCATATCAAGCCTCAGGCGTTGTATCGCTGAGAGGTTTTGCACACCAAAAAAGCACCACGCATATTAATGAACCTTCTAAAACAACGATCTTAAACAGTCCCTGCCAGTCCTTTCGTGGGGAGAAGGAGGATGGGTTCATTAGGAGGGATTTCGCATGCGACCATTCTCTACAGCATTTCGGTTGAGTCCCCTGGCTAATACGACTACGACCTAAAACTACACTGGAAAACCATTACGAAAACACACGCTCGTAAATTAATATGGTGTAAGCTTTACCCTAAAGTACTTAATGCACGATGCAGTAAAACTGATCAAGTTAACCTCGAATGGATGGAAAGCAATTAACAACACAAAAACAGCAATGCAATTGAATCTGATCGTACAACGCAACCACCCTATTAATGGTGCAGCAAATAAACTCATTTCTATAAGAATAATTGAGATGATTTTCATCGAGCCAAGGAGAGCAACTGTCATGTGACTTTTGCGTACATTCATTCCACTGATGATTTACTGAAAATATGACCTATTGGATACCGAGATTTTACATGTATCATTCACTTGATCCACTGATAGAACCCATGTATATCATGAACATTACGAGAAAATAGCCCGCATGCCTTTTTCGTATTAAGTTAAAATTATCAATTGTTATTCAATTGTATTACATATTCGTACTCACGTAAACGGCCATCCTAAGAGGTATTATAACTCCTTCGTTGCCTCCCCGCCATCATGGGCAGTCTTCTTACACGAACTTAGTAACCGCTGAGATAAAACGTAATGCTGTCGAGGGCGGTTCGTTTGTTGTCTAAGCTGTGTAATGTTAAGAAATAATTTGTTCGAAATGACTCCAAGGCTCGTGACGGTTGGAGTAGGGAGGGGGTGGGGTGGGGGAGTGATTTCGACCGTTGAATTGAGGCAGGCGTGACATCAAATAGCTAAGGATAGTACTGCCCAATTCAACGACGAGACTCAGATTGCTATTTGAGGCAATGGAATAATGCAATAGTCTTGTGAAACTCTGATAAACATACGGTTGAGGTTTTCAGTGACCTTTGAAGCCGTTTTACCCCTCCCACAATGAGATGATTTTTCCGGAAGGCACGAAACCCCCTCGTGACCCCCGCGTAAGGATACAGTTTTACGTTAAAGGTACTCTGTCCACCCTTAAAATTTAAATATGTTATCGCGCGAAATAAATCAAATATTTTGAACACCTATTCTTAAAATGAAATTAATAAGCAAAATAAAGGTTTTAATATTTTATTAATTATTAGTTCAATGATGTTGAATCCTTGGTGCTTTTTTTTCAAAACATATTGGAGCTATTTATTGTGGCGGCCGGTAGTCACGTGACACTCGAGGAGGCCTAGAATTCGTCTCCCGAAATCTTTCGTCAGTCTGGCGGCAACTTGCATGGAGTTAAGAGGTGAGTACGGGAGTGTTACCAAAAAGTTAACAGCTTGCATATTCTACATTCCTCTCCGGTGTTGATAGAGTGTGATTTCGACTTCAGGCAAGTGAAAATAATTGTTGTAGCGAGTGACTATGGAACCAGTAAAGGAAATTAACTTTTGCGGAAAATCGTGTTCAACGAAGTGCTGAGAACCAGTGACCCCGTGTAGTCTTCAAGCTTATCAAGTAATTCTCATATCTTATTCGATGTTTGAGGCTACGTAATGTAATCGTTATCGATGTGATGATCGTGAATATAATTTTCGGAGGGAAGTTTCCATCGTTAAACTACATGTACCGTTCTCTTTTGGACAAGTTTTGGGACTTGCAAAGTACTTGTATGAAATATGCATTTTTGTGTGTGGCGAATTTCTCTCGCCTCTCAAATTTTAAATTCACTATTTCTCGGCAAGCGTGAACCAAGGTCGTAAGACGTGCTCCAGAAATATTTTACCGGGGTTTCAATGTAGGCTTTTGAATCGGCAATTCTCGGGAATACATTGCTCTATACCGTCATAATCACATGGTACCGACGTTGTCTTTTCAAGTTTTCACCGGTGTGTTATATTGTTTGCGTCAAAAATTGTCAATCCAATTATTCGTATATTCCATAACTAAATAGTGATATAAATCAGAATATGTAGCATCATATCTTTTGTCAATCATCATTGGTATATTCCACATTGCAGCCACCTATTCCACGGATTGGTCTAGGAAATGAGTACATTGATACATAATATGAAACGCTTCTTTGAAACTAAGGTTGGGCCATCATTCTGAGTGAGTTGGAAATTAGAATTAGAAATTAGAAAAAAAGAATTTAGAAATTCTTTCCCTGTATGAATGCCTACACCTGAACGGTTAAATTACCGGAGCTGTAATGACGTCATCAACTCGTGAAATATGGGCGTTATACATTCACGTGTTCTTCAATTTAAACTTAGAATGGCTGAGTTATGAAGATTATTTTTCGTCGTAACTTAATAATCGTCGGACTTTCCACGTAACTAATACAATGTCCCCACTTCCATCTACCGAATACGTATAATGAAATCCGGTTTCGGGTCTGAAAAATTTACCTAACTGCGTCATTTTGCCTCCTAAAAACTGCATCGAAATACATGGTAGCGTGGTTGACTACTGGCGACTACTAGTAGCGCTTGGTTCACTATTAGGAACGAAATTTTTAAAAATTCTCAGTCGGTAGGGATCGAATTCCAATAACTTCCTTTAATTCCGTTTATTTTAATTTGATAAATTTATAAATATTCCTCCCTCAGATATTCTCGCATATTTTAATCCTGTTTCTAATGATAATATTTATAGTGTGATCAGAGGTTTACAAAGGGTAGTAATCGTTTTAATCAAGCAGTAAGTCGAGGCGAAATTTAATTTGCTATTTTTCTTTCTTTACAGCAATGCAAATCCGTTGTCGCTGTCGATTGCGTGAAGTGAAATCAGATTTTGCGGGAAAACCTTACAAGGTCACATGGGAGAGGTGTGCTGATTAAGTTATGGTAAGTCAGTCAAATTTTCGTTCATTTTAATTTTATATATCCTTGGTGGTTCATTCGCTTCCTTTAGCCTTTGCTTCATTTGTATTTTGATTTTACTTCACATTGTCTCAATGCACTCGCAAAGTAGAACAATTTAATGACGTAGTGACCATTAATTTGATGATTCACGGGCATTGTTAACTTTTGTACGACGCAGAGTTCTGTCTGCTTTGTTCCTCCGTGAGTGAGATTCCTCGGAAAAAATATACAAAATATACTAAAAAATTCTATGCAATGAGGTGGCATTAGGTAGGGTCATGTATCATGAGAACATTCAAGAAACCTTTTTAGAAGTATGTTGCAATCATCAACGCATGTTTCACCTTCGCAGTGATAAGTTAATAGTCGTCATGTCAATAGATAGCGAGGATTTATAGTTTTGTTCAGCTTCATTCAGATAAATAGGTTTACCTATAACCATGAATAATCATCATTATAGCTGAATTTTAATGACTTGCGTACTGCGATTTACCCAGCTTACTTGTTCCTTTTACCTACTATGCACCATTCTTACTTCGTTCTATTTCTCAGCTTGAGTTGTATGTCGAGCTAGCTCATACTTGTTTTTGACACAATAGACTAGCTCAGAACTTTATTTTATCATCGATTTTGATAATCGCACTGCCACATTTTCCGTTTACAACCCATCGTCCACTTATCGAGCAATTCTAAGTGAAAAATCGAAGGTGTCGAGACTTTGGCAGAAAATTTGATACCGTCACAATTTATGCGAAGCGAGTCACCGCCCCTAGATACTTCCAAGCATCTCTCGCATAACAAGCGAAGTTCATTGCCGCTTATTTTATTCATTTGTTCCGACGATAAAACTTTTATTGCTAGAATGAAAACAGTAGATATATAGTAAGATGCGGATCCAGAATAGGGAAAAGGAGGGAGGCTAAGTGGGGGTTAGCCGACCAGCAGTAGTGGGGGTCCGAAAAAATTACTATTCTATGTAGTGTGAATTGGACACCAAAGGGGGGGGGGGGCTATAGTCCCCTTAGCCCACTCAGAGATTCGCCACTGTGCGCACAATTAAAAAATAACTGCTGATAAAATAAATACAACAATTATTAGTCTAGGAAGGTTACGCTATTATTACAAGAGAGCAACTAGACGATTCTCTCTAGTTAAAAATTCTTTCCCTCTCTGATCGGTTCTGATTTATCAGAGATGTAATGGCATGTAATTGCTTAAGACCTCTTATCTATGCTGCCTAAGGGAATAAAAGGCAATCTATAAGTATATCTGTAAGAAAGAGAAATTCTTGACAGTGACATAAATTCATTGATCTAGGACACGTCACAAAATACCAAGTACACTTCCTTCACATTCATGCAAGGATGCACAATAGTTTCCACTCATTATTAGCATGTTTCCATCAATTACAAGTTAACATTGGCCAATGATAATGACTCGTCATTTTCATTTGTTACAAAATATGAATTTGTTTAATTTTTGATTTCTTTTCTCTCGAATGTCTGAAATTATAGCTATGCCGAACCAATCGCAACTCAAATTTTGTTCTTTCAATAAATTCTAGCATAACTTTAGTTTTGAAAGACATATAAAATGAATGTCGTTTTAAAATCTGGAAGGGGAAGTTCCATAACATAAGGGATGTTACATGGAATGTGAGCTGAGGGGTGGTGGTGTGATGACAGGGGAGATCTTAGAGGTCTGGATTTGATCCTGTGAAACCAATTAGGAATTTTCCTGTGAAAACATTTGTGGTGGTAGATCGGTTACTTTGCGAATTTTTTCCATTGACCTCCCACATAGGGTCTAGACCACGAGCAGAATTTTATGCACAATATATTAGGCGCAGCTTCCCCTTTTTACTTCTTCTCAGTACCTACTCTTCTACATCCGTATAATACGCAGCAAGCTGCGTCAAAGGGCGTGTGGAAGGTGGAGTTAGGACACCAGCCGTTAACGAGTAAGAAGGAAAGGCTGTAAAGAAGTTCTACCCAGAATTTATTAAATTCTTTTCTCGTGCGGGAGGAAAACAAATTCAAGTATTCATCCATTCGAAAAATTATCTCTTATTATCGTTTCTGAGGGACCTGGAAATATAGTGTTGTTCTAATATGATTTTCTCCGAGTCTTCCTCTTCTTGTCGTACCTGTTTTCCAAAGCGGAAAAATGTCAAACGAATTATGACTACTATCTGTGGCCTGTCGCAACTAGACATTTACTTTTGAAGCCCATTGTACAATAGTGAGTCGATTATTCAATCATCTTTTTCTCCTACGGTTTTATTCATACCTGTCGCCATATTAATCCAAGCGTATAAAACCGGAATTTAATAAAACGTGTTTATCGTTTTAAGTTTTCCGTTGATTTTAACCATTGACTTTGACTTGCAATGGTGAAATGCCTACCTTTTATTTTTATCATCATTCCTCCATAATAGTTACATGTAGTTCTCCTTAAACAATTAAAAAGTTAAATATCATACATACATAAATAATTTTGGAGCTATTGTTGACCTCGGAATCTACTGTATGTTGGAGGGATCACCTTCAGAAATACAATCGTAATTGTGTGCATATTGCTGCGAAACAAGAAATGCCTTCCTGATGAACTTTTGATTCATTATAAACAAACAATAAATATAAACTAAAAAAATGGAATTAACGATTAAAAAGGAACATGGTTTGAAAATACTTCTATTAGATATCCCCTATAATATTTTTTTAGTATACAGCCAGGTTCACTTGCTTAAGGATGGTATATGTGTTGTTACTCTCGTAGTCGTATACATGTTGTTACTCTCTTTGATTGTTTTTTCGCAAATTAATGCAAATTTTTGGTCCCAAGAAAAGAAAGATGCCTTAAAAAAACATTTGGTTAGGGCAATATATGTGAAGTATTTGTTCACAGATATAATAATTGGGGCTTATCCACGACTTTTGGAATACCTCTACCACCACGAAGGTAGATGACCTTAGCACTTCATAGATTTATCAGTGTCTTAGGGGTAGTAGGAACCTGCAGTTTAACCATTATAGGAAAAGAGAGTGAAAGGCCATCTGCTCCGGCTGCAGAAGCAAGTGTGATTGCTCTTAATGCTGTATCCGTACGTTTGAGCAAATTTTTAAATGCACTAGCCCAGCTCAACATACCATAATTTACCCTAGAATATACGAAAGCATAATAAATATTGTAAATTACAGATAAAGAACACTTATTACGAATCGAGTAGTGTTTCATTCTACAATTTTTAAAACTATTTGTAATATTATTTGTATAATGCTTTCATTTTAGATGCTCATCAATTGCTAAACCATGGTGTTTGTATTCCTCAAGTCGAACCAGTGTGAAACTGTCAGCATGTCATTTTAGTACGCTTGGAAGAACGGTACACAACATCAGTCAATGGGGCAGCTGTTGTATTAATTTAAACATAATTTTGTTTTCTCGCTTAATTTAAGTTTATTCGATGCAAACCATTGGTTGATATCGTTTATATCACATTTTATGTATTGCTGTACATCAATCCAGTTCACAATTTTGTAAGACAGGACTAGGTTATCCGCAACGGCCGTTAGTTTACCACTGAAATTTAGCTGACAAAGATCATTGACTTATAATAAAAAATCATATTGGACCTAACGCTGACCCTTGAACCACTCCAGAACAAATATTTTCGGAACTTCTATGGCTATTGTAGTACCTTAAAAACTTTAAGCGCGCAGTCAGGAAACTTTCGAAATGACTTGATAGAAATGCTACGAATTTCTGCCAGATGTGGTTTATTCAGAAACATCTTGTATTTAATTGTATCAAAGGCTTTTTTATAACTATGCATATAGAAGCGGTTTATTTAATACATTTAATGGACTGGAAAATCGGGGCGTTTTTCAAGCGTCTTGTGTATTTTACCTATCCTAATACGAGGTTCGATCTATAAGTCCTTAGAATTTCAGAAAAATTGATCTCTAAGTTTCCAAAATTAATGCTAGTCAGAAATTGTGCACTTGTGACTCGTCAGCAGTTGAAGTTTGAGCTGTTTCCATCCCATAGTTTCTTTGTTGCTACCGATTGTAGAGAACAACTTTTGCTTACAAAAAATTATAGAGCTGAAAAGAGACTAAAATCAAACATATATAATAATTAATTGGTCCAATACAATTTGTTTTTATACCTTTTTCTAAAGACTTATTGAACGACCCTCGTACTATATTGACTGTGACAGAACTACTTCCTTTTCCGAAAAATTTACCAGTATTCTTTTTACAAGTTTTTCAAGTACGTCAGAATAAATTTAGAGCAAAGAAATCGGACGGTAATTGTGAATATCACGTGAATCGATTTTTTTGTGAACGGAAACAATAATTACTTGTTTTAAGGATGCAGGTAACCTTACATTTGGCTAGCTTTTATTGAAGAAATGGCAGAGTACATCTGCAATGTCTTATATGATAATTTTATCATGCCAGCATTTAGTTGATCTGGACGGGCAGCTTTTTTAAAAATTGGCTATATGCAATTTTTAATACATCAGGCGTGGTGACTGGTTCAAAAAAGAAGGTTAGGCTTAGATGATTTTTACTATTTGAAGAATTATCAATCATTGAATTATTTTTTACAAATGGATACAACTTAGGAGACTCAAATATGCTTATGAACTCCTTCTTGAAGTCAATTACAATAATAACTGGGTCATTTAAGGTCCGATTTCCTTGTATTAGTTCATGCATCCGAAGTTTGTTTCGCCCCCGTTAATTCCTTGAAGATACTCGATTGTTTCTTTCTATTTCGATTTACTTTGACCAATTGTTCCATATAACAGGAGTTAGCCGCATTACGGGCACATACACACAGGTTATTTCTTATCTTTACGTACTCTTTTCTCAAGCCGTTATTGTGCGGGTGATGACGTACTTTTTGAAAAAGAGTTTTTAAAGCGCAACTTTGCTCATCGAGGAGTCAGTGATCCAGGCCTTTAGTTTTACGGTACGTTCATTCCTGACCATATTTAAGATTCATTTACACATGTTAACAGTATGTTTGAAAATGTAGTAAAAGTTTAGGAAATTTCATGTTCTTCTTACAATACTTCCCATGAATACAGTCGAACATTTTCATTTAACGAGTTACGGCAGCAATACTAGAGCAAAGTGACATTAGATGGTGTATTTTCGTTTTTCTTCGCGAGCAGAAAGATTGGAGATTGGGTTGGACTGGAGAGTGATGCGTTTACCTAATCTTGGCTTGGAGGTCTACTTTAAATGTGTTGAAGAACCGAGTGATTACATGATCTGAACATGTAGCTCATTGTCTAGTAATTCTGGTTGCTTCATTGATTAAGTTAGTCAAGCCACATGAACTCATTAGATTAGTAAACTGCTTGGAATCGCAGCTGGGCATTAGTAACTGAACATTCATATCACCCACCATTACTAATTTTTGAGATATGCCCCTTCATTAGGGTTCAAAATCTAAAACAAATTGATCAATAGAAATTTTTTGTCCCTGTAGAAGACAAGAGATCAAATATTCAAAACTTGCATGAAACATTGAACAACAAGCAATCAGTAAGGCTTATATGACAAGGCCTCAGTACGGTTGTCATGTCATGTCTTATAAACTCTAACACACCTCTTGCTCTTTCAGAAGTATTACAATTTCCATAACAATAGTACCTAACCACTCACTGTATATACATTAATTTAATCAGATTGTATTTATATTTCACTCA
Source organism: Ischnura elegans (assembly GCF_921293095.1). Lineage (NCBI taxonomy): Eukaryota > Metazoa > Arthropoda > Insecta > Odonata > Coenagrionidae > Ischnura > Ischnura elegans. The sequence goes on along the minus strand of NC_060253.1, from coordinate 107,086,860 downwards.
AAGCTATAATATCGGGTGAATGTGAAAGGCTATTGAAATGCGAAAGTAGTAAATTAAAATTATGTCTGGAACTTCGGATATTTTGATATACGATCAATAGGGAATTCATTCCATTAAAGTCATTTACAATTATATTTATATCCATAAAATTGGCTTATAGTCTAGGTATACCTTCTATACAATTGAAGTATGAATCACAAAAGCAATGATGAAAGATGTTTTACATCATCCATGATGCTAACTACAATTGCTGGCTCCTTTTCTTCTTTTCTCAAATAAATTATACCTCCACGAATCCAAAGATACTTACAGTGCTTATCATTCTGCGCCACCCCACCTTTCTACCAGCACATAAGGGTCTCATTAATGTAAACAAGTATTATCGTTTTCAATAATATGCAGACACCCGCCAGTCCCATTTTATTTATGGGGCCATTTCGGTGACCACTTACAGGGTTGGCACTCAATGCAATCTGCTTCCTTTGCCTTTACGTCGCCGACGAGGTCGGACGCGGACAGCCTGGCTAGCGAAATGGGAGTCTAACTCCCGGGGGTAAAACCCTAGCGGTTGCAATGCACTGAGGAAACTCACGCACACGTTGGATGTCGTAGTCTTTTCTTACAGGCTCAGCGGCAAGTACAAACTATGATGTGACTCACTTGAGGGGTGTATATCGGCCACACTTGGAGGAACTTCTTTACTCTTATGTCGAACGAATAAGGAGCTTGGAGAACCGTGACCCAACTTTTCAAAGCGCCCAATGGCACAAAAACAAACATCAAAATTTCGATATTAAAATTATTCGGTTCCAAGAAAAAGGGATTATTTTAGATGCGGCCGAGAAGTGGGAAATAGTGAAAGAGAAAAGGAATGAATTTGACTAACTGAACGGAAATGAGGTTTTTTAGTCACACCCCCATCTTGTATGTACTCCCCTGACTGCTACTTAACCCCACTTTCTTCCAAAAACCTTTTTTACCTCGTGACATGAAGCAAGTCCGGAATTTAGGTTGTCTGCATGATGAACTCTTCTCGACTTACTGTCTGTGCCTCCTATTACAACCCCTCCCCCTGCTTCCTTCTGATCCTTCCCCCTCACTAATTTTCAGTAACGGATATAGAAAAAACTCAAGGTGGAGCGCAAAAGATATTTTGAGCTACCTATACTTTAATCGTAATGAAGAATAATGAAGTCACATGCAAAGTTTAAGATAGTTTTATTCAAAATGATTATACGCATGTACAAGGCAATGCTATTTTATGATATAAAAAAGTTAAAATTTAGGTTCTGAAATATTTGGTGATGCGGGCGGTCCCGCAAGGGGGTGAGGCCATATGTATTCGCCACTGCTACTTTTAAAGATATATATTTCTGTCCGAAATAGTCATTTGTTTGTTCCAGATTATTACTGTATAGGAATCGAAACACGTGCTGTGAGGAGTGGAATGAAATTAGTTGGCAGTACGATATTTTTGCAAAAATTCGATATTTTGTTCCGCGATATCTCTCCGGAAATAGCTTGACTTTGCGGCATGGTATATCCTCTTTTCATATTTATACGGGACTCACCGTTTCTGACTTACGAAGTTGTGCCTCCATAGCTTAGTAGGTTCATAACATGTGCGGTTGTTGCGGTGGTATGTGGGAGGTTTTTAATTCGAATTAATTATTCTCTTTTTCATTTTATAAAATAATTGGGTATACAAAAGTCAATACTTCATTTATATAAATAACGGCTCTATCTACCTTAACACATTTCTTTCTAAACAGATAAAATCACTGAGTTGAAATAAGTAGGGGAAGTGGCAGTGGTTGTATCTTAATTTCCTTGCGGCCGATTACTGTTAAATATCCGTTGAGTAAAATCCTAACTTATAGTATCGACAATACTCAATAACTAACCAGATACATTCGTAGTTGAAATCATTTTATAGCCCTTGGGTATGGAAATTATTTTAACTCTCTAAAATGGGACACGTGGATGTCTAAATATCATTGAAAACGATTGTACATCACTAGGATGTACGGATTGCATGGTCTAGAGTCGAATAGAAAAAAAATATTTTCACCTGGCACTTAGCTAACAGGTTACCATTTACGTGCTGATTCAGATGTCCGAGTTGAATTCCTCCCGTTTCCCAACTAGATTTCGTCTAAACGGGTAGTAGTAGACAATTTGGCTATTATTTATTTCTTAATCTAATGCAGCACAAACTTTACTTACTACTACTTCCATGTTTCCATGACATTGGCTGGGGATGCCATGAATTTTCTTGTTAATACCTAACATGCGTTTCTCAATGCCATCAGAACGGTTTAGTGCGTCAAAAAGTTGCTTATTAAGCACCACAATTTCACTCTTCAATTTGGATATTTGATCTAAAAATTCCTCTAATATTTACTCGCGATTCAATTACCTTTAACATGCCTTCCAATTTTTCGCGTGGCTTATGAATAGTGTTCCCTAGTTTTTTTGATCCGTATTCTTTAGTTATTTTATATCCTCAACGAACAAATAAAATATTTCTTGAAGGGATTTACCTTCCGATTTACTTCTGTCCATCCGGGATGTCTTTCGAACATTTTGGCAGTCCAACATTTCCACGATTGTCCTCTTGATTCAATCCCTTCGATGTCAGCGACTTCGGTAGAAAAAATCCATGGAAGGTTTTACGGCAGGTATCGCTATTGATGGAAGTTGTATTCCGTGAAGATGTGTTGCACTTTGCACACGAACTAATGCCAGAAAGATGTTGTAGGCCTGGCGGATATAACTCCTGTAAGCTCGATTTAGCACCCTTTTCTTTACACAAATAAGTCTTCCAATGAAGAATGAAGGCAACTATTTTCACACATTTAGCCGGAAACTTAATGGCTCGCAACCGGCGATGCTTAGCGTTGAGTCAACCACACGGAGTGAGAACACATCCATGCCCAACGGGAGCGGAACACGAACTGAATGTAGCCAATCTTAGCACCGGACCTCGTTGCACTCACTGCCCTTTAGTTTGAACCTACATACTACCCAGCAAGCCGCCTAAAAAGGCGTGCGGCAGGGGGTGTTAGAACACCAGCCGTTTACACATGAAAGAAAATGCTCTCCTATCAACTAATCTTTCCACACCCACTAATATCTTCTCTTTCACTTCCCTCGTTACCTGTTTCATATATTTCATTAGAGGTCTTCCTGTTCTGTTCCTGCCATCTACTTGTTCCTAGAATGGTCTTCATTAAACTATTATGTCTCAAGGTATGGCCTAAAGGTTCCTTCTTCTTGTCGAAGTTATCAAGAGGCTTCACTTCTCTCCTTCTCTTCGTGGTACTCCCTTATTATTCGGACTATCCATTTGATCTCATTATTCTTCCACAGCACCACATTTCCAAGGCCTCTATCCGTTATCACTCCTCGGCTGTCATTGTCCATGCCTCACTTCCGTAGAGATGCATACACCAATTGCACAAGAACGTTAAACAAGGAGGTGATTGGCCGCAAAATGTTCCTGCTTATATATTTGAGTATTCCCCAAGGGATGTGAGCGGGGTTTCTGTCTGTGATAGCTGCCTCATACAGAGAACAGTAAGATAAAGGTTCTTGCCAGCTATTCACCGTGTTCGGAGACTCTCGGAGGAGATGTCAAAATAGTCTGATAACAAATCCATTTAGAATATTAGTGCCATCATTGCCCATTGGTGCGAAATCTTAAAAAAGGGAAAAGGACTGTCTTTTAACACCGCAGTATATAGAACGTGCAAGCATAACCGTGGTGAAACTCAATATTTACAGAAATATGGAGCCAATGAGGACAATATTGAATTTAATTCATGTAAACCGCACGTGGTATTCAGGGTATCCAATCATGGGATAGTGAAAATGAATCCTCAATCCTTATTTTCTACGCCTGTTGTTTATGATCATATTTGTAATCTACATATTTGCACGTTCATTCTCCGTTTTCCCCTCTCAGAAGCATCTAAAATTGTGCGCTGGCAGTCTGTATTCATCGGTGGCAGCGTCCTCAATAGTTTTTCGTGGCCTACGAGTATTCACGGTAAATCATGAAGAAGGCCTTTGTGTATCTTAGTCATAGTTATTAAAAGCGTGAGGGCCACCGTGATATGGATAAGGATGTAGTCGGTGAGGGCTTAGACGATGGTCACATACAGATAGAACAATATAGCATTTGGCGAATTTCATTTAAAATAAGGATTGAGAGAAACCTTTCCTTGGAAGAACTGCTACTGCAGGCGATCGGCTAGGGCATTGCAAACTCATAATATATTAATTTAAATATATAGCTGTTTGTGTTCCATATTAAATTAGCATCTTTGGAACACTAAGTCAGTACCAACAGAAAATAAATGCTCCGATGGTTAGCTGCACAATGATAAGGTAAATAAGCATGAGAAGCTAGAGCGATCTCTATTTTTTCTTTCGTTTACAGCGACATACAGCGTGAATGACGGTCGCGTTCGATGTGGCAGGCATACACTCGGGTTAAAAGAAAGGATATAATGAAAATGACTCCTCAATCCTATTTATTAATGCCAATTGTTAAATACCATAACGGTAAACTAGTTGCTCATTCAATATTCGCCGATCTCCGTATCCCCTTCTTTAAAAAAATCTTGGTATTCTCAATTTCTTAAGGCCTTCGCAACAAATGGTCAGGAAAAATGATGGCCCAGAAAACAACAACTGGATTCGGCGATAAAGCAATTGCTACACTTGTGTACCAGCAGCATGTACTCCTGCTGCGTCAGCGGTACCGACATCGTCTTCGCTAATGAAATGAAGTGCCGAGACAAATAAATATGACGAGGAAAGAAATGTATTTTCGATGTAAAAAACGTTTATAACGGATTAGTGCTTAGATTAATACTTAGTATGCATTTAAGTAGATAGGATAAATATTTTGGTACCGTTTATTGGCATTGAAAAAGTAATTCGTTCCGACAACCATGAGCATTTGGAGGCTTATCGTGGATAACCTACTACATTACCACTACGCCAATTCACTCACTTAGATCTATTGCGTCTAATTTGTCGCTCTATGAGCTCGAAACAGCGAAGGAACCTGATTTCTTTAGTTACAAAAAACTGAATTTCAACACGCAGTGGCATTATTTATAATGACATTGATATGATAATGTGCAGATATGTCACATATTTTACGTTTGTTATGTATAATCAAGACTTAATGGTAATATATAATACTTGGACGTATCGGCCGATTTACGAGAGAATGTAAATTGAATTTCTGGCGGTGGATTTTTATTTAGCATGAGCTGCGCAATTCATGTACTTAGTATTAAATATTTCACATGTCCGATTTATATTTCCCTTAAATGATGTATATAGCATTTTTTCCAAACTGTGGCGAATGTGGCGCCGCTCGATTCGTTGCGTCATCACTTTTGAATTCGACTATTCTTATTTTCAAACTTAGATAGGGCGTCGTACCTATTTTAACTGGGTTTTTCTAGCTCAAAGCAATGACTGCATTTTATCGATGTGATTAGTACAACCTATATATATCGGAGCTTCAACAAGAAAGACGTCTTCGGAGTTGGACATAAAAGGATACTCGCTCACTCTGACCTGCAGCTCGATTCTGTAAATGTCATACCTGTGCTTCGCGTGGTTCGAACCACAGTGGAGTTCTCACGCCTCTCACCGTGAAAGACGTTCAAGCGATCCTGTAAGCCTGTGTCGTGAGATGTTTGACGGATTGCGAACGATCACTTCAGTTTCTTATGTTGGTAGCTGTGCGGACGCGAGGAACGAATCAGAATCTCCGACACAAACTTACTTCAGCGGCCAACTGCAACTTCAGTTACCATAGAGAAACATATACAATGCCGTGGAATATTCACTCCCAAAGTAAATAATACTTCTTTACTCAATTTTGAGTGAGGTCATTTCTTTTAAAAGTACCTATCAATGATAAGTTACGGTTGCTTAATTAGTTTATAGCTATTAACTGTATATTACCTCTTTTTATGTTGTCAAGTGCTGCGTATCAAAGTCAGTTATCACGTAGCGGGCTCGTAATTACTCTATAATTACCGGCACAATTAGCTCTAATTTCCTCATAATATGGAGCTAATGCTTACGCGGAATGAGAACAAGTGTTATTTTATTATTTTATAATGGTTCATTCTCGTATGCGTTTGAGCTGTTCTCATCATTTCAGTACATAATTTTAAATGCGCTGTGGTGCATATATATATATGTCTGATTGTGCAAGCACATGCCACTATTCACGATTTATACTGATGAAAATGTTTCTGGCGCGAATACGAGTAGATTATTAAGTTTCTGCTAGAGGGCGAGATGTTTACATGTCTTAGTATTTCTATTATGTCAACAGAAAAACGAATCATGTTGGTCGTGTTACTGAACGGCAGCAATAATGCATGGTAGAGATGGAATAGATGATCAATGTTTATCTTAACGTACTAAAGTATGCCCCGGCAAGCCATCTAAACGTCTACGAATTAATCGTGGTGTGAACTCAGTGATCCATCGCCAATCTCGCGTCTCGAAGGGATTGATATCGCGTATCTGCCGCCGAAGTATATGCATATATTGCCTCCGTCGACATTGGTGCTCATGCAACAGTTGCGGAGGTATGTAAAGAGCCTCCATTCTCGTTAATAAAAACAAATCGAAGGCTTGAACTTACGAAACAAATATTAAATAAATCTGTTAACATTCAATACTGCACAATACTTTTACCGTTGGTTCTACTCCAAATTATTATGAACATTAAGTTGTGAGTATTTTACTTGTACATTCTAGAAGATGCACAAATATAAGATAATTGTCAAACCCTCAGCGCAAGGTTTAACTTCCCACCAACTTCAATCGCAATGAAGGCCAATCAATTTAAATAGGACGCGAATGTAAATTTAACTTTACGCATTTCTTTTATTTGTTTTTAATACATATTACTTATGGGAAGTGACAACATGAAATAGCCACCATCGTAATTAATGAATAATGTGCTATTAATTATCAATCACAGCGTAAATTCATAATGAAAAATTAGAGCGCATTGCCGCGACGAAGCTACCACGGGCCCTCTTGGGCGTGAATACTTTCACGGACGCGGCTGTGAGAGTGACGTCACTAAAAAGTTTCAGAATCGCTCCAGCGTCAAAGCCGTGAATACATTGACGAAATCCGCTTGTGACGGCCGTATCACATTTACAGAATCGAGCTGCTGGAATCGAAATTTATTGTAACTATTCGACAGATGGATGGGAAAGATACGGAAAATAAAATCTTCTACATTCTATCGTTCCATCTCGTTTAAAATGAGAGAATATACTATGAGAGAACGCGACAGTTGCCATCTTTTTGCATGAGCTGGTGACGTAGCTAGATTTTGGTTTCATGTACTCGATCACGAAGAATCTTAATTCCGGAGGGGGGGGGGATCCTTCATATTAGTGGGAAAAAACCAACGACGCGGTGTTAAGTAGGGCAACCGGATACACGTTCAGCATGAGCTAGTGACGCAATCAACTAATTTGCGAAGGGGTTAAAAATTATTGAATCCTCGTTGCGAATAACTCGGGAAGAAGGCAAAAAACAGAAGTAGAGAAAAATAGTGGTCAGTTTTATTTTAAAACTCTTGTCATAATCGAAAATTGATAAATATCGATGAGAGAGCCAATTGCGGTAAGGGAAACAATTGCATATTCACTTCAGCCATTTATGCTTCGCCGCTTTTGAGATTTTTATGATTTTCGTCGGCAGAACTATGTGAAGTAACCCTCTTCCATCTTTAAAGTAATGATAACTTCAATTTTTGCGGTCAATATATACTAACAGTCCCATAGATTTTTATATTGGATCCAAAATAATCGTGCGTTTTATATGATGAATGAAGTCGTTTGTTTTTCTTCAACTAAATTTTCTTTGATTAAAAGATAATTTGAATAAACAAGTCGTCGCTGAAAATCATTTTTCAGCTTTTTATATTAATACGAAGCTTTAGTAATTGAAAATATTATCTTTTCATGAGTGAATCTTATGATTTTTACTTAAATATTTTGTGTTTTATCAATTATTATAATAGATCTCTGATAATCTCAGAATAAACTAACGTCTTCAATAAATTTTGATATAAGATAATTTAATGCTTTAACATATTAAAATATCTTATATAAAATTTGTTCCTCGCCTAATTCTGTTCCTCATTATAATTAGGGATCTAATTTTTTTAAATGGGGATTTTGTTTTCTAAATTAAGGTTTTGGCCAATTCTAATACAGAGTAATTGATAAAAATAAATTAACATTTTTAAAAGGTGTAAATATCAAAATGATGCAGATAGGTCAGAAAATGATTTTTTACTCACTATGTCTTACGAGTTCCTTGCGTTTTTGTGGCTATGGAACATACCTCATATCTACCTAATGATTTCATGTGGTAGATGGTCATGGCAGTAATTTATTGCTTTTCATTCGAACATTGAGCTCACCCGTAAAATACAGAAATAAGTTTCACATGACTGCATCCTTTGCGTCCATTATCAATTTCTTCGATGTTTTGTCAAGAGAGGTCATTTTACTAAGGCAAAGAGTTAAATTACGATTCAAGGAGCCTTATCACGATTTATTTAGCAGGAAAAAATAATGGCTCTTGTTACCGATTAAAAATGAACTTCGGTACTAATTTTTCCAAAATAACGTTCTATATAAAGGGTAAATCGTGATCTCGGTGGAACAAAGCAACTGCGGATTCGAATATTTAAAGTCGATACAATTTCAGAAGCTTGTTTAACTTGCAAAATACCGAAATTGTAATCGTGAATTCTGGTCAATAACCTCAATGTTTTGAGTTACTTATTCATTCTGTTGATAGTAAGTTATTACTTATTATGTTGCTGTCATACTTTTTTTTGAAATACGAAATATTATTTACTGCGTGATATTTCCATTTACTTTGTATGCAAATAATTAGCTTGTAATACTAATCGTATTCTTTTGGTACTGGTTATTATGCGAATTCCATTACTATTCCATTGATATAATTTATATATTTCTGATTTACAAATATCACTTCAGCAGGCTCCCTAAAAATTGGACGTTCTCTAAATGCCATTCAACAAATCTGTGAATCATTTGAGATTTTTTAATGCCTGCTTTGGGTGTCAGATTTTTAGAAAAATTTATAAGCAGTTATTCAAAGACGTAAATATAGCATTAGTAAAGATAGGCCATTAAATGAGTTTTTACTCACTTCGCCTTACACAGTCATAGCTTTCAAATAAGTTATAAATGATGCCTAAAAAGATTTGAAAGTGAAACTGTGGGATTTTTAAAAGGGCACAAGGCACGTTAAAATATGCAAAATAATTAGGTGAAATTTCAGGTGGAAGATGACCTATACAGAAATTTTTATCAATTTATGAGACTCTAGGCCAAAAGCCTTCGTTGAATTGGAGTGGAGTCCCCCACATTTCAGAAACCTACAAGTCCTTATATTTAATTTCATTTTCCGCTCTCTCCCTAGGTGCAAGCCATCCCTGGATGTGAGGAGAAGAATAGAGGCTGATAGTAAGAAGAAAAAGAAGAATGAAGACGACGGCCTCGCGAGACCTCCTTTGCTACTTTTTCTTTGATATTGGGAGAGATTTGACTCGATTATTAATTTAAATTTCAATTTTTTCAATTTCAGAGTGAATGTTGGAGAAAAATTTATTCCCGGATTTCGGACACGATTCAGCAATCAGAGTTTAAGGCTGGGAAGAGAACAGTTTTCCTCAGATGCTGCATATTTGCGTATGTTTTGGTAAGGTGGTATATCAGGTTACATAAAGGTGAAATGGTAATATCTCTACGATCTACACACCACAACTGGAGTTATGAGAGACTCCCGGTAGAAGGTGAATTCACACTGGTATAACATAGTGAGACACAAAAAGTACACAAAAGGCAATGGCTCGAAGGAGCAAGTTTAAAAAGGTTTCTAAACACCACTGAAATAAAGGTACCAGAAACACACTTCAAAGGTATAAGCTACGAATGAGACCGGTCCTACGAGACAGAGAATGCATTCTTAGGCAGGAAATTCATGGGTGTATTTCCGTGGTAAGGTATTTGGGTGGGTTTTGTACTAACACTTAATTGTTTCGGTGAAGAATGAAGACGGAGCTGAAGCCCCGAAGACTGAAGACATCGCTGGGGCTTCGAAGAATGAAGAAAGAAGAGTGAAGATAGTTTGAGTGTGTATCGGGAATGAGTGGACACTGATAATCCCTCACCTGAACTGGGTATATTTTTTGTACTTAATTGTAACATGTCTGTAACTCTTTCCCTTCCAGGCATGAAGATTGAAGACATCAAATTGAGCTCGAAGAACGGCAGGATTCCGATTGCGTGTGTTTCTTTATCTAACGTGTGATTTCGTGTGATTTTTTCTGCGTGTGATTATTTATATTTGCGTGTGCTGCGAGTATTTTTCCGTTGCGTCGCGTTAGGGCTTGCATGTTAGTGTTATTTATTTATTTGTTTGTGCATGCACTAATCTTACCTCTTCACAGATTCAAGCCATCGCTGGACTAAAGGAAGGAAGAGTGAAGACTGCACGAAGAAGAGGAGATTGAAGACGCAAGTATTCACAGAAGAAAGAAGAGAAGCATCGTAAGAAGACGTGTGCGATATTTGCGGCTTAGTTTTGGGCCCATCTGGTCAAATGAATAAAAATTTGCGTAAGGCTAGGCGTTTTTCCCGTGCGTTAGTTATAGTTTTTTTGTGCCGTGGTTTTGCATTACGGATTCCATTGCGTCATGCAGGAATGTGGCTGTGGCTAGGTAGGAAATTTATGATTTCCTATCGATGCCATTGTCACGTTCTTGTGTGCTGCTTTGGAGTGGTGCAAATCCTCGGAAGGGTTATTTATTTGTGTATGCACTAACCCGCTCTCTCCCTAGGTCCGCAAGCCATCGCTGGGTGTGAAGAGAAGAATGAAGATTCATCGGAAGAAGAAAAGACAGAAGAGGATGGCATCGCGGGACCAGAAGAAGACGACATCTTAGCTTTGGGCCCTTATGGCCAATGAATATAAATTTGCGTAAGGCTAGGCGTTTTTCCCGTGCGTTAGTTTTAGTTTTTTTGTGCCGTGGTTTTGCATTACGGATTCCATTGCGTCATGCAGGAATGTGGCTGTGGCTAGGTAGGAAATTTCCTATCGATGCCATTGTCACGTTCTTGTGTGCTGCTTTGGAGTGATGCAAGCCTCGGAAGGGTTATTTATTTGTGTATGCACTAACCCGCTCTCTCCCTAGGTCCGCAAGCCGTCGCTGGATGTGAAGAGAAGAACGAAGATTCATCGGAAGAACAGAAGACAGAAGAGGATGGCATCGCGGGACCAGAAGAAGACGACATCTTAGCTTTGGGCCCTTCTGGCCAATGAACATAAATTTGCGTAAGGCTAGGCGTTTTTTTGCGCGTTAGGTGTAGTTTTTTTTGTGCCGTGGTTTTGCATTACGGATTCCATTGCGTCATGCAGGAATGTGGCTGTAGCTAGGTAGGAAATTCATGATTTCCTATTGATGCCATTGCCACATTATTCTGTGCTGCATTGGAGTGGTGCAAATCCTCGGAAGGGTTATTTATTTTTGTATGCACTAACCCGCTCCCTCCTTAGGCGCGAGTCGTCGCGGGACCTGATGATAAGGGGAAAGAAGACACTTGGAAGAAGATGGGATGGTGCAAATTACCGAGCCGGCTTCTTGTGGCTCTACATGAGTTGCAGCATATAAGGAGCGGTATGATCTCATAATATTCATTCAAATTTGGTTCATTTTTCCAATATAAGTTTTTTAATGAACGAGTTGCTTGAGAATGTTCTTGCATTGAATGAATCGTGAATGAATTTGCATTCATTAACAGTGCTAATGGTTATACTGAACTTCTAATTTGCACATAATGCCATCAAAATTAACAAAGAAACATAATATACTCCTCAAATTAGTCATTGACTACTCAGTTTGAAAATTGTACTTGGTAATTAGTAACTGGAAGTGATATTTCATTGACCTATATTAACTTCGAGTTGAATTAAAAAGTTGTGAAAAAATATTTTTTGTGCCAACATTTTTCTGGATGACTAATAATCACACATCAATGTATTTTCCTTCCAAATGTTTTCGAGTCAAAATATCACCTCTTTTAACAGTCTCTACAAAATATTTTCACATTTTAAAGCAGTCCGAATTACTTTTATTTTTAATTAGTTTCTAATTATCTGTTTATTAATTACGAATTTTATTTTCCATCATGATTTTTCATTCTAAATCGGAATTATTTAACTATTTTTTGTCCTGTGAAAGGTTACCCACTTTACAATCAATCCTTTATTTTTCCTATTTAAACAAAGATATAGTTCCATTTAATTGGAATTATTTTATTATAATAAGTATTATTAATGAATTGAATAATATTTTAATTTCCTCTGCAATGCGGGAAATTTTCTTTTTCACTCGAAAATTTTTCAATCTATTTAAGAGGTAGGCCTATTCACTCTGTAACGTCCATGCGCCATAAGAAAAGTTATTGATTGATTCGTCTATGAAGCCGATTTTCTAGAACATGACTTTGTCTCTTTATGAGTGTTCGTTTTTTTTTCAATTGCAGAGTTCGTAGGATCGTATTGTGAGAGTTGACAACTCGAGGCCTCGATGAAAGCACGTGCAAAGAGATCGAAGGAAAACAGCTCGTTCCCGCAGGCAGACGGTAAGATTTACTTCATTTCTCTTCCAAGTTTTGAGTTCAGTTCGGAACCACTATTTATTGATCACATAGGTACAATATAATTTTTACATTCAGAAACCTCGATGATAAAAGTAATGATTGCGTGAGAAAATAAATAAATATTTTTACTTTTCCAACGCGAAAATATTTCATTAAACCGCACCCAAAATTAAGATCACGCGCTTTTTTTTGCAATACTCACAAAACTTTAATCCCGCGCTGAATCTCAAGGCATTGATTGGTTGACGACGACGATAGCGTTTGCTTTCATATATTTCGATTTGAAACTTCATTTCCTTTAAATTTAATAGTTCGAATGAAGGACAGTTATGGGGATTTTCGTAAATCTATCATAAGTATTTACTTTGCTGGTTAATTTTCTCATTGTTATGTGGAGGACGAGGTTACTATATTGGCCTTGCTTTTGGTAACCCAGCAACCGTCATGCGCGCTCAAGTAATTACTTCCTCGGAGACCCAACCTGAGGGAAACATGAGATTCCGCTCATATTTCTACCTTTATGAATTTTTCCGTGATTGCAATGAGTATAAGTGATATGTTTCAAAAAAAGTCGCAACAATAATGTTACAATGATTGATACTCTTTTTTGTTTAATTTTGGAAACTTAATTTCCGGTGACGCGTTTTCCTTGCCATTAAATGTTTATTTAGCCAAGGTTTTGGAAAAATCAGTATATATTTTTCATTTTTTTCGGCTGTTTTGATTCTGAAGTGATACTTTGACTTCTAGCTCTTTGCATGATCTAGAGAATTAAGTTATATTGTTTCTATCGTATCAGAAGACTTAATTATTATATTACATCCTGCAAGAAATAATTGAAATACAACCTCCTGGATAGGTGTGGTATCCTTAATGTGGATGCCGTATTTGTAACTTCTGTTTTCGTCGTTTTAAATAATTTCATCGTATTGATTTTTATAATTTCATTATTGTTTTCAAATTCATATGATAGTACATATTTTAAATGCAGAATGGTATATTTGCTATAGAGTTTTAGTAATACTCATGAAGTCCAAGTAAGTCCTTTAAAAAAATTTATATAAATAACACACTCAGCTCACTGTAATGATTTCCAGGAAATTTTTAAATATTGCCCAATCATATATTTAAAATTTTTAAAGAATAATGAAAATACATTGAAATATCGCTGATCAGATAAGCGTCAAATAATTTGGAATTACCCACTCTTGCATATTTTTAATTTTAAAAATTTCTAGACACTTAAAATGTTAATACTTTCTGAACGTCTTCCTCGAAATGATATTTCTGAGCTGAGAGTTAACTTTTTAGGTCTCCCCTTCGCTGGACTATGAGAATGTTTTTGTTATATTACCACAGGTCAAGCTTGTGGACGGCAGCGATTGCTTTTGGAGACAACTGTGGAGGTCCATGAAATGGACGCCTGAAGGTTACTGCGCCGACAACTAGATGGTTTTATCGTGAAGAAAGGAAGAATGAAGATAGGAAGAAAGAAGTCACCAAGCCTGAAGATAGTTGTTTTTTTTTGCATTTTTTGTTGCAATTATTGTACAGGGTGTTTGTATATTTTTTATTAATGCATGTTTTTTTTCAGCTATAGTTAGGATTTGCGGCAGGAGAGTAGTGATTTTATATTGCGTCTTAGTGTCGATTAAAAAAACTTAAGATTAGGCAGGTCTTCGTATATCGTGGCCACGATTCCGTATTTAGGCGTTAATTAATTTTGGCGTATAAAGCAGTATTTAGGTAGGCAGGGATGTATGAATGGATGAATGTGATTTTATGAATGAGTGAATGGAATGTGATTTTTCGAATGAGAGAGTGGAAAGTGATTTGATGAATGAGTGAATGGAATGTGATTTAATGAATGAGTGTGTGCTTGTAGTAGTAGTAGTAGTAGTAGTAGTACTAATGGTAGTGTTAGTAGCAATACTGACACTAACTGTCTCCTTTCACTTAAAATCCCTCCCCACCCTCCCTCCCCCTCAAAATCCAAACTGCTCCCTCTACGTGGGGAGGGGGATAAACAGAGGAAAGTCTTACCAATCAATTGTTGATTTTAATGAATCATTTATGTTATCTTCTGCTTGAATTATAGCGTTGGACTTTCCTCTGGCTAAAGCAGTATGGTATCCTAGTGCAATTTCAAATTCTGTATTTGTGCTTTGTATTTAGGAGGTTTGAAGTGATAGAATGTTATCTAATATTTGGCTCGTGTAATTTAGTTCTGTATATAATCTTTTCATTTTTTGTTATTTTTATTCTTTTGGTTTAAATATGCTTCATGGTGACATTGGAGTGAGTAAATGGAATGTGGTTTATGAATGAATGAATGATATTAGTAGTAGTTGTGCTTGATTGTTATGAATTGCTAATTATATTTTGTGTACTTTTTTTATTCTTATTAATTTTGGTCTTAGTGTAGTGCATGCCCCCCTCAAATCCAAACTGTTCCCTCATCGTGGGGAGGGGGTGTAACAGGGATAAGTCATTGATTTGCACCAAATGCTTATAAAATTGTACCGATATTGGGAATGTGATGGAATATTTTTCTTCCAAAGTTTGTGGTTTTTTCGCATGAGTTGCAAATTGTGAAGGTTATTGATAACATGCAAATATGACTTATCCCTGGCTAAAACCGTTGGTGCATTTGTGATTTGTATTTAAATATGTGAAACCATTGAATACAATATATGATATGCAGCTGTGATCTTTATTCCAGTGCTTAGTACTATTTGCATTAACGTTTTTGCGATGTTTTTCGATAATATTGTGCAGAGCCTTTTTTATTTTTGTAACTAATGCATGTATATTTTTCCAGCTATAGATTAGACTTGGGGCAGGAGAGTAGGGATGTAATATTGCATCTTACAGTTGATAAGAGATGACTTAGAATAGGCAGGTATTCGTATATTGCGACCATGAAAATATAATTAAGTAACACCCTGACCAGAAAAAATTGTACCCATTGCTAAGGTCGATTTTTATTCTTGTTGTTGATATTTGTCAACTTGTTGTTGTGTCAATTTTTAAATGATATTAATTTAATAACATTTGAAATTATTAATATAATAATTTTAAATGCTATTCAATGGTTTGCATGTAATTTCTCCCTACTACTTTGTACAAGTCAACGCAATAAAACTATTTTCTATATATACATTTAACTATGGTACTAAGGAGATGTTGTAAAAATAAAATATTTTAATATCTTTGTGATTGATAACATAAAATAAAACATTTTAATTTGTAATTTTGGTGAAAATTAAAGTGCTGGTACAAATCCAGTGAACTGGAATGTCGTTAAGGTATTGACGAAATTTTACATTCGTCAGTTGAAAATGAACCTAAATAAAATGAACATATTCAGAAAGGTTCCATCTAGGTGCAATTACATTGGGCGTATATTGTATGCATAACAATATTTTAATTCATTCAATGGTATGCAATTTGGCAATTTGTTATCATTGTTTATCCATTTTTGTAATGATACTATGACATTGTTACACAAAACGATTAGGAACTTGTATTTTAAGATTAGGAATATTTATTTTTTCGGCTACAGTTTAGATTTGGAACAGGAGAATATGGGTTATATATTAATTATATAATGCTGTCGAGTCCAACTCAGACAAGGCAGGCCTTCGGACATCGTGATAATCAGTCCATATTATGGGGTTAGATTAATTCAGGCGTGCATGTTGAGGTATTTAGTTAGGTGGGTTTTTTAACAATGGATTGGATAACAATGGATGAATGTGATTTTGTGAATAAGTGTAATAGTACTGGTAATGCTTGATCAGTATAAATTGCTTTTAATAATGCATGTTTTAATTTTTATAATCATAGGTGTGTTTTGGGGGCATAAACATATATTTTTCCCCTGGAGGTGACTACCTTCAACGCATCTGCTGAGAAGACCACAAGCCCTCCAGCACTCCAATTTTCAAATTATGTGGCTACATTTCATTTTGTCTTCCAGTAATCAATGAATTGTTATAATGCTGAAAGATGTTTTCATCGTTGAGTATCTGTTTAGTAAGTTTGTAACGAGTGTATCGTTGTATGATACCTCCAATGCGACGACAAAAGAGTATCAGTGCATGCAAACCACATAACACCCAAACTCTTTACCTTCTTCAAATACCTTTCAGTCTATGTGGCTGACTGAGAACTCAGCAGTGATCTCCCAGGTCAATTCAACATGAAAATTAGAGCCTCATTTGCATAGCTAATTTGCATTGTGTTATTTTAAATATATAAGTCTGTTAGGCATTAAGATGGAAGGGAAGGGGTTTTGGGATATCATCCTCAAATATTTATATGAATAAGATGAAAATATTCCAGGTTGGGCACACACAGCACAAGACAATTTAATAAAAATCTTTCCTAACTCTGAGGAAGGTTGTATGTACTCCTGAAAATTTATTTTCATCTTTAAGTGGGTATTTTACTGTGCGCGCCCAACCTGGGACATTTTTGTGTTATACACCTCATAGAGGAATTTCCTGAAGTATTTATACATATAATGGTAATCAGGGGCGGATCTAGGATTTCTCTCTGGGGGGGGGGGCACAAGCACGATCGTATCCATGAATTTGTTCTCGGGGGCACAAGGATACATCGTTATACAAAGCGAACGCGATGATAATGGGACTATATTAAAAATATTGCATATTGTTTTAAGGGTCTGTGGGGGGGGCAATAAAATATTGTCGCATCCCTATGGCGACCAGGGCCCTGAAAATCGGGATCGCGGACTGTCCGGGCTACAACTGGGAGAGCTTGGGAGAAATCAGATTCAAAACACATAACGGATTTATTACCGTCTGCGTGACTTGTTCACTGGGAGGCTAGTGCTCCGCAGGGTAAGATTCGGCTTTGAACCAAAAACTGACAATTGTGGAGCAGAATGCTCGCCTTTTGCACTTGCAACGCATCCTGTTCTCTCACGAGCGCGGCTGGACATCTAAGGAAACAACAACATTTACCTAAAAATTCTTATCACTGAGTATTGCAAAGAAGTTTGGAGATAATTATTGAAAATGATTGAAGAAATTAAAATAAAGCATTGCAGATGTCAACATATGATTCATGTTGGTTAAATATATACATAACCTATTTAAAAAATTAAAGTTACCTGTTCATTGATAAGATGAATAGAAGTCACTTATGTTTTCCGTAGTCACGATCCTTGATAATTACTCCAATATGTTGATTATTCCAACTCCCATGTCTCTAGCGCATGAGTTTCCAACTTCGTTGATATTTTTCCTCCAGTATGGACCATATTTTGCTGAGTATATGAGAGAAATAAGTGGTAATCATCTATGACTCCATCACTCAAATAAAGCTGACATTTTTTTGTTAGGAAGACGCCTGACGCATCCTTATCACATAAAGGTTAGCAAAGTAATATAAGCTTTGCGTCTCCAGTGGGTAAATTAATCGCTTTAAATGGATGTGAAAGAGAATTATTCCCGTAATTTGATGCTTAAAATACATTTGTATGGATTTTTGGGACCATGAGTCATGTTAGGACTCCTGTTTACCTGATCTCCAAAATTTCGCATTTTAATGATAGAAGAAATGAACTGATTTTAGTAATATTTTCACAATTAGAGCGGCTAAACGATTGTAAAGGACACTTGCTCTAGTAGGAAGGGTGATAGGTCTAAAAATCTCACAAAATGAACCTTTAAATTCCTGAATATCGTCTTTTTTCGCCAGAGTTTGTGAATATTATTGCTTAATATCACAATTATTAATACTCATAAATTTGTTTGGTATTTTAAATATTACCGATGCATTTCCTACTTATTTGACAGTAAACCACTTAAACAACTAAATATTTTCTAGATCATATACTGTCTTCCATTTAGCTTTTTTAAATATTTCCTATCGTTTTCAAGCTCTATAACCTTTCCACTTCAATGCAATCACTACCAGCTTGTATTCTGAATTAAGTCGGAGGCTCTTAACAAAATGGTGATAGAAAATTATCTGTACGAAATATAAAAATGAAAAAAATCTCATTAGGATGACGCACATTAAAATAAGTTGATTATGGTAGAAGAATGTGCTTACTTTTGTAATGAAAAACCATTGACTTTTCCAATAAATATGTAATTACCTACATAGATGTATCCTAATGATGATGCAGAAAATGCTTTAATTTTTTTAACATTATTGGATAATAAAAAAGAATTAGCGGTAACATGAGAGCTTAGAGATCGATAAGAAACGAGAGGACATGGATAGCCCCTGTTTGAACCAACGAGCGTGCTTCTTGACCGATAAGTTATTTGTAGTGATGCGTAAAAATCGCTAATGTGATAATAAATGTGATATCGATGCAATGCACGTGAATAAATGTGACATAGGCACGACGATTGGAATTTTAAGATCTTTCATCAGCAAATTTGCCTTTTTCATGGTAAAATTCGTAAATTTAGTGGCGATCGCTGTTGAAATGCTCTTCCGGCACCTGCTGCTTATTGACTGAGACTAAAACTAGACCATACAAGCTACACCGCCGCCCCCGCCAGCCCATTTTCACACTCTTCCGCTGCGAACTCCTAAAAGGCTCAAAATCGGCGAGTTCGCCAATTGGAATATAGAAGGGCTTCCCTCTCTTTGCCTTTCCTCCTGAGAATGGTGTTTTTTCAGACAATGACCTTGACTACGGTTATTACAACGCTACCAAAAATCGTAAGCGATCTATATCTAACGTAAATGACATTTTGTGTTTTGCCTTGCATATCAGAAGGGGCTTGGCTCAATGGAATAGATCCGAATGTGTAGGGTAGACGGGAGTACGTTTACGCACAGGGTTCATTTACGCGGTGCAATTTTCCCTTACCGAGTTAAAACTATAGCGCACTACAAGTCATGACATAATATGCTGCTTCTTAGGCGCTATTCACGAGATTTTTAGCGTTAGTCAAGTATCGCGTTATAGCGTTGCGTAAGGTTGTCCCAAGAACGAGCAAGTTAAGTCTCCCAACATATGTAGAATAAGGAAAATGTCATTCTAACAAGCCATTGTGATACTTATTTTTGTAGCTTTCTTTTGTGTAGATTTTTTTCTTATTTTATTATAATAAGTCAAACAGTTATTAAAATCGGTGCAACCGCTCTTGATTTACAACTGGTGTTACGAAACGGTTCATTGATTATGTGGTGGTACGAAGTTCGCCGGGGTGAGCTACTTTAGTATATATCTTATCCCCTAATTTATTTTTTTTCCACCACATAATTATTGAAACTATTCCTTATTTTGTCAAATAACTGTGTTTCACCGCACTTTGTCGTCATCTACTCATAATGCATAATGAATAATGAAGAGAAAGACGATACAAAATGCTATAAACTGTAATTGAAAGTGCTATTGAATTAAAATGAAAGTGCTATATACACGTCTCTCTAGTTATTAGTAACGCTTCTTGTTTATTTAGAAGTTTGGTCAATAGTTTTGTAGCATCTTTTCCAACTTTTCGATCCATATTTGTCATGTTCATTGACTTCCCACGTCATAATTATAAGCACCCGAGTTTGAAGCAATATTGTGAGATAATGGCTCGTCTAATTTTAATTTTTTTCAATAATAATCCAATATAAAAGAACGATAAAAGATATTTACGGAGTCATGACCCCTGTGATACCCCCCTCCCCCTAAATCCGTCATTAGGAAAAGTTGCAGAACTACGATAGGAAAGGAAATAGAAAAAAATGTCAACTAGAATACCTCAAATAAAAAATAAATGTGCTCTACCGTTTACCTGCGGTGTTTCGCGGAAATGGGTGGAATAACATGCTATTTATGAGTGTTGCAAACATTGAGATTCAACTTCACGTTCATTATGAGTGAAAATATACGGAATATAACGAGTTGAGGGGAATATAGGTATAATTTATTGCTTTGTTATTGAAGGATGGAAATCACCCCCCACTACCACGACAGGCACCTCTTACACGACCGCCACTCCATACCCTCGCATACACTGCAATCTTCTCCTATTCATTTGAAAGGGTTTATTTCTTTTTTGCTATGAAATACATGATAATGCATCTAATTTATCAGGTATTTTGTCTATCCATTTATTCTGGCAGCGATTATTAAGGAGAAGATTACAATATGTACTGGAGGAGTTCACCTTCCTCAAGAAGTAAGAGTTGGAGGGTTGTAGAAGTATCGGATGGAGGGGATTTGTATCCGATACGGAGAGGGGTTGTTGACCCTAATTAATTATGATGGGGGAGAGAGAAAAATATACTATCCCCGGATGTTTATGATGACTGAAGGGGGAGTTGTATTAACAATTTATGCGGCGATGAAAAGTTTTATACATGCAAATTAATTAAATCAAAAATCGCTTCCAAGCTAAATTGGACTTTAGGCATCCATGCCAACATGGGCCCACAGAGGAATGGGAACCAGGAAACTGTTCGATGCCTGGTAACAGGTTTTCAGCCGATCCCCCAGCACCGAGGCGGCCCGCAGAAAATCCGGGGATCTCTGAAGTGCCGCTGGATTATCTTCTGGTGCTGGTGGACAGGGCTTGGAGAGGCGAGGCTATTTGGGAAATTGAGATACTCCTGGACTACGCGTACGAGTACATGAGGGAAGAGCCAGAAAACGACAAGCTGTTGGAACAACCGCAGCCCTTAATAAGAGAGGAGCTACTACTACTCAGGCTGACGCACATAATCTTTAATGGAATGAGGCGACAACAGCAGAGAAAGCACTACAAACAGAAGACGGCCACTTCCCGCCAATACTCCGGTCAGACTTCACCTGGATGCAAGTGCTCCTGCCACGCCGACTACCAAATGATTCATCCGAGTATCTAAGTGCGTAATTTAAATTACATTAAAATACTTTTTCCAAGGGTAGAGGATTTATTTTCTCTGAGTTACATACGAAATTTGCACAAGAGCGGGCATCGATTTCTGTGCGTTAGACCAGCATTTAAAAGGTGAAGACCTAGATCCCGCGGTGGATTTGATGCATTGTTTAGGACGCTAGCGTTTTTTAAATTTTCTTTCTTTCGATTGGGTATTTAAGTGAGTTATCACGAATAATGAGGTTCAACCAATGCCGTAGATGATGCATGACATGCGTAAATTACTGGAAATTCAATATCGAATGCCATCGGTAAGAAAACAATCAACAACCACGAAAGCTACAGAACGCGAGGAAAAATGTAAACAAATTCTAATTAATCCATTTACGAAGATAACTTCTGATGTAAAATGCGACACTAATAGCTGACTTCCAAAACCCTTCTTAGACAAAAATTACGTCCCAGAGACAAAATCTTCGAGATTTGAAACTTATATATCTATTTGCATCTACATAATAATAATATAATTTTATTCCACTCATATTCAAATACTTTATATCGCAAAAACCCTTTAATAACTGTGGAATATATAGGTACCCCTTTGTGGAATAGTTTTGGGGCTACCATCATACACTGTTTAAAATATGACTGGTGCTAACGTACATGAAAAATAAATTTATTTCGTTTAATTCAGAGATTTGTTTTCTTACCGATTGCATTCGATTGTGAATTTCAAGTAATTTACGCATGGATAACTAACTTTCTAACATAACGTATAAAAATTACATTCACACATTATACCTTTATTTGAAAACGTTTTATACCCCCTTTCATAGCAGAAACTCCACTTCCTCATACTGCATAAGCCATTTTTTAACTGCGGATGTAAAACCCCATTTCTTCTCCCTCTCTGCCACATTTTTGGCAACATACTATATATTTTGGCCCCAAGTATTAATATGACTGTCTATAAATTTCAGTCGTTGGCCTGGGTATATTAAAGTTAATCCAAGATCTGATGTAATAAGTTTGTGGTCTGGCCTTCACACCGCTACGGTTATAGAAAACTCTAAGGACTTTATAAATTAATAGATGCCTTAAAGGGAGGATATCACATTTACTGAAAAGAGGGAATTAGTTGCTTTTCCTATACGATCGCGTTATAACCCTGATAACCCTTATCAGGGTTATAACGCGACATTATTAATGGTTTGATGTCGGTAAAATATGCTCCACGCCAGCAGGCTATTCCATATTGCAATCTTGAATTAACAAGAGCATAATATACCATTCTTAACATTGATTCAGCGCATGTGTGTCTGAAGAAGTAGAATTTTCTGACAATAGAAATCATTTCTGATTTTAATTCATTTATGTGAGTCTTCCATTTACAATTTTGGTGAAAATATATGCCAAAATATTTTATGTGACTCACCTGTTTGTTCAGAATTTATTTTTCACAGGAAGTAAGATTATATTTTATACAATTGGTACATAGATAGTATACTTTACCAATACTTCGCAAGCCGCCTAAAAGACACGTGGCAGGGGGTGTTAGGACACCAGCCGTATAAATATAAAAATAAAGTGCTCTAACGAAGGCGGACTAGCGATTATTAAAGTTCTTTATGGATGGGGGAAAAACAAATTCCCATATTTTTCCGTTCGGCAAAACATCTCTCTTAATTTATCGCTTCTCTCGGACTTGGCAATATAGTGTGGCTCTAATATTATGTTCTCCGTGTCGCTCTTAAAGATATCCATTCTCAATTGTTCAAGCAAGCCAAGTTCAAGCCCAGCGCCCAGCCTCCCGAGTCGTAAGCGGCTCCCAGCCTAATTCGCTTAACATCTGAGTAACGCTGTCTGACGAATCCTAATTTCTTCCGGGATATGACGCAAGTATTCCTTACATGCGTTCCCCACCAGAGGTTCGAGGTTAACGTAACTCCCAGGTACTTCACTTCGTTTGTTGCCTTATGTTAATACCATTCACTGCATAAACATGGTTATAGTTGGACAAATTCCGCAGGAAATGTATCATCATGCATTTGTTCAGATTAAGTTCGAGTCCACACTCTTAGCTCCACAAATAAACGTTGTTTAAGTCCGATGATTGAATTCCATAGTCAGAGTGATCACTAACTTCGCAATAGATGACAGCGTTGTCAGCAAATAAACGTATTTTACTGCTAATCCGGGAGCAGAGGTCGTTAATGTATATGATGAACAACAGGGGGCCGATTACGCTTCCTTGTGGAACACCTGATTTAACTTTTGCTACATCAGAACTAATTCCGTCAAGAACTACTTTTTGTTTACGATCACTGAGAAAGTCGCGTATCCAGTTTACAACTGTTTGCTTTAATCCGCATGACTGTAATTTGTATAAAAGTTTTTTGTGAGATACCGTGTCAAAAGCTTTCTTAAAATCTATAAATAATGCGTCAACTTGTCTTTTCGATTCACGAGATTTTAAAACATCCTGAAGGAAGAGCGCGGGCTGTGATCTACCTTTTCGGAATCCGTGCTGACAGTCATGGAGGAAGTTACGTCTGTCCAAGAAAGTCATGATTTTGCTAACGACGAAATGCTGAAGTATTTTGCCTATAATCGATGTAAATGAAATCGGACGGTAGTTGCCTGGGTCCTGTCTGTTTCCCTTTTTAAATATGGGTGTAACGATTGCAAATTTCCCGTCTAGTGGTAACTTTTCTTCGGAAAGTGACTTCTTCAATATTATTTCTAAGTAAGAAGGACAACTACTCGAGGACACGCGCTGAATTGTATCCCCAAGGAGACAATAACGTGTAAGAAGGTATACCTGTTATTCACCCTACTTGAGTTGAGCTGTATCCGTTGGCGGACGACTTCTAACCCTCCTTTTCAATGCTTTGTTTGCCATTGTTCGGCGAGATACTAAGCGAGAAGAGGATGAGCCCAAGGGGGTGCATTATGTCTAGCCAGCCGTTGTGGAGAGGGACGATAAGGCAGCCGTTCAGTGAATAGTCAACTACTAAGAAATCTACGGAACGAGAGGAAAAACATAAAAAAAATATTATGATACCATTTACGAAGATACCTTTTGAGATACGACACTAATAGCTGAATTCCAAAATGCCTTTTTAAATGCAAAATTAACGTCCCAGAGTCAAAAACATCGAGATTTGAGATTTGCATTACCACGGAGACAATAGCATGGAAGATGGTATACCTGTAAGTTGCCCTACTTGACTTGAGCTGTTGGCGTTGGTGGACGATAACTCACTCTCCTACTCAACGCTTGGTATTGTTGGCAGGCGAGGTACCAAGCGAGAAGAGGGTGAGCGAAGGGGTGCATTGCGACTAGCCTCCAATATTGGGATGGACGATAGGGCAGCCGTTCAGTGAATAGTCAACAACCACGAAAGCTGTAGAAAGCGAAGAAAAAAAGTAAACAAATTCTTATTAATCTATTTACGAAGATAAATTCTGACATAGCATACGACACTAATAGCTGGCTTCCAAAATCCCTTCCTTAAAGCAAAAATAACGTCGCAGAGTCAAAATCTTCGAGATTTGAGACATGTATCCCCACGGCGAGAATAACGTGTAAGTAGGTAACCTTTTAAGTTGCCCTACTTGATTTGAGCTTGTTCCGTTGGCGGACGAATACTCACCCTCCGAATCAATGCTTTGTTTGCTAACGTTCGGCGAGGGATTAAGCGACAATAGGATGAGCGTTGTGGGTGAGTTACGACTAACCTGCCGTTGTGTGGCGGAACGATAAGATAATCAGTGTATAGTCAGCAATAACGAGAGATGCAGAACGCGAGGAAAATCGTAAACAAATTCTTATTAATGCATTTACGAAGTTACTTTCTGACATAACATACGACACTAATAGCTGGCTTCCAAAACACCCATATGAGGCAACTGTGAAATCCCAGAGACAAGATATTCGAGATTTGAGACTTCTACATCTATATTCATCTACATAATATCCCGCGAGCCGCCTAAAAGGCGTCTGGCAGGGGGTGTTTGGACACCAGCCGTATAAACATAAAAAATGAGGTGCTCTAGCTAAGTTGGGACTAGCGTTTATTATAGTCCTTTATGGTTCGGGGAAAAAACGAATTCCCATATCTATCCGTTTGGCAAAACGTCTCTCTTAATTTATAGCTTTTGTCGGACCTGGAAATATAGTGTGGCACTAATATTATGTTCTCTGTGTAGCTCTTAAAAATATCCATTCTCAATTGTTCAAGAACCCTAAGCCTAGCGCGAAGCATCCCGAGTCTCAAGCGGCTCCCAGCCTTATTCGCTTAACATCTGAGTAACGCTGTCTGTACGCCCGTTGCGGTTTTTGACGAACAGCGCAGCTTTCCTTTGGATTTTATCAGCTCGCGGATTAAGTATTTCTGCACCGGATCCCATATGCTCGCTGCATATTCAAGGTGCGGTCGGACGAGTGTGGAATAGCACCTTTCTCTTACTTTCTCATCCATAAATTTTCCCACAATACGCTTGACGGATCCTAATTTCTTCCGGGCTATGACGCAAATATTACTTACATATGTTCCTCACGAGAGGTTCGAGGTTATCGTTACTGCCAGGTACTTCACTTCGTCTGTTGCCTTTATGTTAATACCATCCACTCCATAAAGGTGGTTATAGTTGGACGAATTCCGCAATAAATGTACAGTCATGCTTTTTCTCATATCAAGCTCGAGTCCCCACTCTTGGCTCCATAAATGGACGTTTTTTTAAGTCCGATGACAGAGTTTCAAAGTCAGAATGATCACTAATTTTGCGATAGATGACAGCGTCGCACAGTGGGCGGAAATCGAAAAAGGCTTGACAAAACCCTAAATTTTCACTATTTTTTTGGTAAGCAAAAATGGTACCGCCCGATAGAAAAATGCCCTAGAATTAAGGAACTATGGCATTTAAATATTTGTTTCGCCCATTATATCATTAGAAGCCGTTAAAGACGAGAAAAAATTACAAAAAATTTCAAGTCTGAAATTCTGCAAAAATCGAATATTTACTTTCGCTCGTTGGCCGTTAATATGGTTTTCCATAAATTTCAAAACATATTATGAGGTCAACGAGACTCGATCGTAAAATTCGTATAGAAAGAAAGACCTGAATCTTGACTATATGATCAAAAAGAAAAATCTTGCTCCAACTCGCTACCTTTCTTTTAAAGATGGGATATGATATGGGATAAGTATGGGCTATGGGGCGGGATAAGTAACGCAGCCTCCCGGCCCGGCCGCGTAATATCCTGATTTGGTTTTTGCTCCTGTTTAAAGGAAATAATGTTTCCACCACTTTTATTTTTACCCCAATTGTTAGGAAAGATGTGAAATCTAAAAGTAAAGGCAATGTTTTGTCCAAAAACTTTCATACTCTCTTGTGGCACATTGAAAGTGGAAAATTCGCCGCTGCCGCTGGTCACCCATGAGCCCGATGAGGACGTGTGATCATTCGTCGGGAGAGTGCTTTGTTCCCTTATTCGTAGTTATTCTCACATGCACATTCTCCATATACACAGGGAATTTCCCGCACTTTAGGTCCCTTCAAACCAGAAATCCCTCCGACCTTGAGGAGAGGGAAAAGAATCGAAGCAGGCGCGGTCAGTGCACACGACCGATGGACCGCAATTATTCCTTGGGGCGGTGATCCGCTTCCACTACTAGTAGTTCACTAAGTGACACCTCTTGAGTTCTCCAGTATATTGTTCCTTCAAAATGTGGGGCTCGTGAATTTGGTGTTTGGGGCTAAGTTGTTTCTTTGAAAAGTCGCCGCTAATTGTTTTACCACCGTAGTGCACGTGCATCGGTCAATGCCCTCCAAAAGATCGCTTCTCTGGAACACGCTAGTGAACGAGTTAGCTGGCGATTTACAAGGCGGTTTTTCCAAAAAGTCGCACGCCCTATTGGCTTAGAAAATGTCTTGCTTCCTCAGTTTTACTCATACGGTACATCATTCAATTCGGTCAAAGTTATGATTAACACCACTAGTTGTAGAAAGATTTACTCTCGATAAGACAACGTTAGAAAATGTAGCTATTTTTTGTGGTTTGTAGATTTAAAAGTTTTTATCTCCGACAGCGGAGAAAATGGAGAGGAGGGAAGTGACTAGAAAAAAACTGCACGATGCTATGTGCCAAGGAATGGTGCAGACGATGGAGTCGAAAAAGCTATTGGCATTCAAATTTCTATACAAAAAAATTTAGCATTTAAGGAGATGGAGAGATAAGGGATTTTTTGGGAAATTTGGGACTTCCAGTTGACGCAGATCGTTTCCGCGAGTATTGCTCTTCCACTATTGCCCTTTATGTGGAGCACTATGAATGGTATTTTATGCCCCCAACTGCGCATAAGATTCTAGAACATGAGGCGTCTATTGTAAGCGCAGCAGTGCTGCCCATTGAACAATTGTCGGAGGAGGCCCTTGAATCGAGGCACAAGGATATTAGGAGGTTCAGGGAGCAGCACTCCAGAATATTTTCAAGAATGGTGTCGTTCGAAGATGTTTTTTGAAGACTTCTTCTATCTTCGGTCCCAATAATATCCCTATCAAGCGATTCGAATAACGGAAGTTTGAAGGTACCTAAAGGAGCTAGGAGCCTCCTTCTGATTGACGAGAACGCTGAGTCGGATGGAGACGAGATTGATTCAGATGACGAAGACTTATAACTGTATTTACTCAGGTATGCATTATTTCCATTTCAGTAGTCATTCATTCCAGATACAAAAATATGTTTTTAACTTCTAATGAAAATAATCGAAAAATACTTGAATTAATTTCCGTGGAATACATTGATAAAATCATTAAACTTCATATTATATCGATACCGCGCAACGAATCATATTCTGTGATGTATCGAAACTGCGTATCGATACATTACGGTAAAGTTGTTTAGGATTATGTATCGAAGTTTATAAGTCATTGATAGTACTTGCATGAATATAATAAGCATCTAACAGGCAGCGATTTTAACATTAAAATTAGGGATTTTTACTGTTTCCACCATTTCGTTTAAGAGCGGCCCCTGATTGTTCTAGAGCTAAAATAACATTAGATTCGGATTAAGGAGGTAAAAATAATTAAAAATCGAAAAAATCGTGGATCTACGTTGAATAATGACGGGGATATTAGTTTTGTCAAGCTTTTTCGAGACCCGCCCACTGTGCGTCGTCAGCAAATAAACGTATTTTACGGTTAATGCGGGAGCAGAGATCATTAACGTATTTAATGAACAAAAGGGGGCTGATTACGCTTCCTTTAGGAACAACTGATGTAACTTCTACTGCATCAGAGCTAATTCCGTCGAGAAATACTTTTTGTTTACCATTACTGAGAAAAGTCGTGTATCCAGTTTATAAGTATTTCGTTTAATTCGCATGACTGTGATTTGAATAAAAGTTTCTTTTGAGGTGTGTCGAAAGCTTTCTTAAAATCTAGAAGTAGTGCTTCAACTTGTCGTTTCGATTCACCTGATTTTAGAATGCCGTGAAGAAAGAGCACGAGCTGTGTTTCGCATGATCTACCTTTTCGGAATCCGATATGACAGTCATGGTGGAAGTTACGTCTGCCCAAGAAATTCATGATATTGCTAACGACGATATGCTCAAGTATCTTGCCTATAATCGATGTAAATGAAATTGGACGGTAGTTGCTTGGGTCATGTCTGTTTCCCTTTTTAAATATGGGTGTAACGATTACAAATTTCCAGTCTAGAGGTAACTTTCCTTCGAAAATTGACTTCTTCAATTTTATTTCTAAGTAAGGTGCGGTCTAAGGGGCAAACTCCTTGAGGACACGCGCTGCCATGTATCCCCACGGCGCGAATAAAGTGCAAGAAGATATACCTGTAAGTTGCCCTACTTGACTTGATCTGTTTCCGTTGGCGGACGACTACTCACCCTCCTTCTCAACGCTTTATTTGCCATTTTTCGGCGAGATGCTAAGCGGTAAGAGAATGAGCGCAGGGGATTCATTACGAGTTGCGAGCCGTTGTGGGGAGGGACGATAAGGTGATCTGTAAATAGTCAACAACCACGAAAGCTGCAGAACGTGAGGAAAAACGAAAACAAATTCTTATTTATCTATTCACGAAGATACCTTCTGAAATAACATGATAACTAATAGCTGGCTTCCAAAATGCCCTTCTTTAGGCAAATATGACGGACCTGAGCAAAATATTCGAGATTTGTGACTTGTATAACCACGGCGAGAATAACGTGTAATAAGGTATACCTGTAAGTTGCCCGACTTGACTTGAGCTGTTGGCGCGACGGACAACTACCCACCCTCCTTCTCAATGCTTTTTTTGCCATTGTTCGAGGAGGTTCAAAGCGAGAAGAGGATGAGCCCAGACCACTGGCAAACCGTTGTGGGGAGGGTCGATTAGGCTATCAGTGAATAGTCAACAACCACGAAAACTGAGGAACGCGAGGAAAAACGTAAACAAATTTTAACTAATCATTTACGAAGATAACTTCTGACATAGGCAACAAACGACACGAATAGCTGGCTTCCATTACGCCTTTATTAATGCCAAAATGACGTCCCAGAATGAAAATCATCGAGATTTGATACTTGTATCGCCACGTAATAAAGGAGCCATAGTTGGGTCTCAGTGGGCGCGCGCCCTACCTCTTTCGGGGCCAACTGCATTGCCTAACAAAGCGGAATCACAACTTTTTTATATCTATATCTACATCTACATAATACCCTGCGAACCACCTCTAGGGTGTTTGGCAGGGGATGACCAATCACCATCATGCAGCATGCAAGAGGACCTCATGTACACCGCACGGTCATAGAAATATTACGCATACTAGCAAAATATACATGCTTATTCATTAAAGAAACTTGGTAAAGGTAGGTAATTCCTAGAGCAAATACATGCAAGGTTAAAACTATGAAAAAATATGCAATGAGTGATCCTAGCGAGCGATGTCATTAGTCCTATCAGTTGATACAACGTTACTATCCTTAATAGTACGAGGGAAGAATGACATTTTAAATCTCTCGGTTTTGCAGTCTATTTCTTTTATTATCTTCTCATGATCGCGTCTACTATAGTACGATGGAAAACGAAGGATATGATTCACGTCGTCTGAGAAAACATCTCCGATTTTTCTAAATAAATTAAGCCTATACTTTGATCTACGCTCATGTAACCATCTTAACTCGTGTAACATACTGGAAACGCAGCACTTCTTGTAGTAACAACTCATCACAAAACTGGCTGCCCGGCGCTGTACTCGATTGATTTCAGCCATTAGTCCTACTTCGTAAGGGTCCCATACACTAGTAGCATTTTCTAAATGAGGCCTCCCTAGAGTCAAGGGCGCAGCTAGGAATTGAGGCTAGGGGGGTTTTAGGCGCAACTAATACGCTGGTGTCTGGGGGTATGGAATACCCCCAGGGTTAGCGGGAGGTGCGGGGGCCCTCCCAGAGAAAAATTAGGATAAATGGAATTTTACGGCTTTCTTTCTTACAAAATTCTATAAGTAATATTAATGCAATCCCTATGACTAATAAAATAAGAGAGATAGATTGTAGAATAGACAGATTCAGAATATCTTTTTTCCACGATCAATAATAGATTATAACGGCAGCGATTAAACTCATAAAAACATTATATGACTTGTAGTGTAGCCTACTAACATATGTAACACTTAACGCATGTTTCTTAATTTTATTATTATTTCTAACAGCATATGTTAGTATAATTTATTAGTAAGCGTGACGTTTTTTGTACTGTGTGGTCGGCATGTGGGAAGCATTTGCATGCCGAAAGCTGGTGATTGATCACCCCCTGCCAAACACCCTAGAGGTGGCTCGCAGAGTATTATGCAGATGTAGACAAGTGATCTTTTTTTAACTGGGACAAAGAACTCTTACCAAAACATTAAAATCTATGTGACCATCATATTTTCATTAAGGTAGTTTCGCACATTTAACATTATTCTAGAAAATATTTATGGCGATTATTAAATACATCCGTAGCAATAAAATGCGAGCCAATGGCTAATACACCACGAACTATAGCATATGGCACTGAATTACATCAAGTTTAAAATTTATTAATATTCAACAAATTACAGAATGAATCTATAGCACTTTCCTTGGAATTAATTCAGACGAATATAGTTCAACAAGAACGGCCATCTCCTCTTCGAATGCTTTACTTTCTGTTTTCGTTCCTCCTATCCCACATTGTTGCTGCTTCGCCTTCTTCTTTTTCTTACCAGCTTTTAACAAACTTGCGTTCACACACGCATTAATTACCGCCAACCATGGTCGGAAAACGGTGGCCAGAATCCCAACCACGGTTAACGGTAACAGGCGTTCACAACCCGTTTTGCGAGCATGGTCTGGGCTAACCGGCGTAAAAAGAACGTAGTGTGAACGGGGTATAACCCGCGAGGAAAAACACACCAAAATTCTAATGATACCATTTACGAAGTTACCTTCTGACATAACATACGACACAAATAGCTGGCTTCAAAAATCCCCTTCTTAAGGCAAAAATGACGTCCTAGAGTAAAAAGCTATGACATTTGATACTTGTATTCCCACGGCGAGAATAACGTATAAGAAGGTATTCCTCTAAGTTGCCCTACTTGACTTGATCTGTTTCCGTTGGTGGGTGACTACTCACCCTCCGTATCAATGCTATGTTTTCCGTTGTTCGACGAGGTATTATGCGAGAATAGGATGAGCGTAGGGGGTGCATTGCGAATAGGTGATAAGGTGATCAGTGAATAGTCAACAACCATTAAAGCTAAAGAACGCAAGGAAAATTCTAAACAAATTTTAATGATAACATTTACGAACATACCTTTTCACATAAAATTGAATAATTCGGACTTAATCCCTCGCAGGATTCTCATCAAATTACAGCGCACTGGATAGACCTACTCGGCTCGGCTACGTATTGGTGAAAGGTAAACGGTGAGTCCAAATATGAATCCAAAGATAGGAAAATCCTCGCCACGGAGACCGAAAGAGAATACTCCTACGGCCCAACGCGATCGTGGACGTAAGTTACCTCAGTATATTCCATCCGCTAATCTTAATTGTGTTTGGGCTTATGCTCCTGCAGTTCGACTCCAGCTTCGGTGGCTAGGTCGCGTCCGCTTCCGTCCTCGTCGGATCTTGGTGGCAAACGAGTGAAGGATGCAGGTTGCTTTATGAGCCAACCTCACAAGTTTTCACCGACCCATCAGTTAAGTGGGACTCCTGGGTGTCTACATACTTTTGAAAGCGATAGTACAGTCACTTTCAAATCTCGGTCCACATACCCAGCGCAGCCGTCTCCGTTATTATCTGTAGTCGACCTTCGCGTATTGCTCATGGATTCCTTGTCCACTGGGGATCTATTTGACTGGATCAGGTTGTGCAAATGGTGCAACTTGACTACTTTATCCCTCGCCAAGAGCCCCAAGCACGACTCAGAGGTAGGGAGGCCCCGTGAACCCCCTCCCGCAGCCAAGCAATTCTACCATTAAAGAAAGCGGAGAAGAATTTAAGGAATTCTCCGGCAGGTAACCCATCGCTCGAGGAAGAGAGAAGAACATCTGATCTTTTGGTGAACTTATACATCACATATAGTACAAATAAAATTTTCGGAGCCTTTCGAGCATTGTACTCCAGTATTTTTTTCTCAACATAGGAATGTGAAAAATACGTAAATATAGCCAATGTTAATACTGTCGTTTGCGTCACGGTTACCATCTATGCTCGCATTCACCCGTGTCGGCGGCGAAGGATTTTCAGTAAGCAGGAAAAAAGAAACGAGAAAGGGGAAAGACTTAGTTTGACCTCTCAATGAAAAGGGAAAATATAAAAGATAAACTAAATGTGCCTTATGATGGTAAGAAATTGGCGTACAAGTCATTTAATTGTTCCGATGTTTTTTTTCATTATCGAAAATATATTTATGATAACTATTAAGACATTCGAACTATCGATGAACATGAATATGTGGGTTAATTACTTAATGATACCTGGAATATATTAAGAATTACTTATATATTTGCTTAGGGAAATGTTCGCGACGACTGGAACAAATATCATAACAAAGTGAACGTAATAATTTAGCACACATTAGTATTATTGTGCAAATGTGTCTAAAATACTTAAAAATAGAGCAATATGAATTGGTGGTGTTTGGTAATGATGTGCTTAAAGGATGAACTAGAAGGTTATTTTGTTGGCAACTTTTAGAATACTGTCTCTGGCGCAAATTCTGATTTTCGTTTCTTCCATATTTGTGCGTTGCGACGATAATACTTCTCGGTATTTATCAGTACAAGTCAGAATATTCAGAATATATATCTCAATACTATCAGGGTGGCAATCGTGTGACTGAGAACTTATGCTTCGCCTTGTGTTCTTGCACCGGGAGTCGGGGAAACCGCGAAGAACTTAGAAATAAAGAAGAATGCCTCGGTAAGACTTTCGCGGACGGTGAGAGAAAGTCAAACTGGCCCTTTCAAAGCATAGAAAGTATAGGCAATACGTCGAGCTCTTTGTTAAACGTAGTTGCTCGCGCTGGCCGTGGGGACTGACTTGTGAAAGTGACTGTACATTCTTTATTCTGTTTGTGAGAGCTCATTTGCTATAGCTGCGTACATTTCAAATTTACTGGCATCTCCTCCTGACCCTAATATACAGTCTGAGTCTGTAGGAAAATCAAACACAGCAGCTTCAGCATGACCACAACAGAATTTGCAGATATCTTTTCATTTGTAACACTTGTTTCAGTTGTTCCACTTTTTTCAGCACAGTCCAGCAACATTATTTCTGGTATTGCGGGATTGTTGGTGTCCATTGTGGCCGAAGAAGTAAATGAAATGTCATTATCACTAGTATTACTAGTTTTACGAGTAATGCAATCAGTGTCTCTGCTCATAAATTGCAGCAAAGAACCCCGAATTTTTTTCAATGCTTTTTCTTTCTCCTCCTTTTCCTTCCGCTTCTCAAATCCACTCTCGTGTTTCCTCTTGTATCCATCAGATATGGTTATTTAAAAGTACATTCGTTACTTTTAAAAAAATGTAAGAAAAAAGAAGCACACGATTAACGATAAACAACGAATGCAAAGCGCATGAGGTAACACCGGAATTACAACATCATCACTGCATAGAATAATTAACAATGCGGAAAAATTTATTAAGATTTCAAATCGCAAAGAATTTCGGGTGCATTCATGAAAAATATTAAAAATGACGTCGTGGAGGGCCTACGACTTTGATAGTGCCTAGGGCCTACGATGACCTTAAAACGGCCCTGAGTAAAATATTATCAATTTTGATTTTTATTGCCATCATAATTCGCATTCCATTGTTTAAGTGCGCCGCTTATCGGCAAATTGCCAACAGAACACAACAAAGTGGTCGATTTTTCGCATTTTGTGATTTAACTTCAATAGTAAGCATTATCCTCGCGATAGCTTCTCCAGAAATAATATCGATAATTCCTCATATTTCTTCAAAATTTGGGATTCTTGTATAGATTCACAGGAATGCCAAAAAATAAAATCTTTAAGTCTGTCTCTCGTGTGGAGTTTTCAGCAATCTTCTTCACGATCGTTTTTAAGGCAATGATTCTAAGGTGCCCATATTAGGTCTGTTTCACTGTGTGTACAGAGTATGTGAGTAGGGTGTGATGGATAGATTAGGTAAAGGAGAGCGCGGAGCAGAAGTCCACGGGACTGATCGTGAGTTTTTAAGTGCACTTCCTATGCATTCAACATCATCGTATACCAGCAATCAGGATATTGCTTTGACGTCGCTCTCCAATCTGATCTCTTATCTGCTTTTCTTTCCAAATTTACGTGTATCCATATTTACTTTTTATTTAATTTATTTCACCATCAAAAACGTCACCAAATTTTACATGTTTGCGGCACTATCATAAAAGTCATCAAGACAACTAAATAGCTTAGTGGATGTGAG
Source organism: Ischnura elegans (assembly GCF_921293095.1). Lineage (NCBI taxonomy): Eukaryota > Metazoa > Arthropoda > Insecta > Odonata > Coenagrionidae > Ischnura > Ischnura elegans. The sequence continues at coordinate 107,051,280 of NC_060253.1, read as the reverse complement.
GACGAGGTAATTTCGGGAACATACCTGAGGAGGATTCCCTCTGGGGAGGGAAGTTATGATTAAATAAATTCGAACTATGAATATTTCTCTTAATAACCTTTGCTGCTTCCCATATCAATAATTTAAGTCGGGGTTTACAATTGGGCTTGGGGATGGGGCTATTTTCCGGAATTTGCAACGTTTCACGTTTTAAAAATTTTCAGCTACTTAATTTCATTTAATACATCTATATTTTTTTCCAATACTAAAGATACATTTATATCTAATAACCATAGATAGATTATGGGGATTTACTTAAATTACAGGCGTGGAAAAGGTCACAATCACGAAAAAAAGTGAAATAATTCGGGCCGATAATTCGGCCCCTGGCAGTTTTCGCTCAACCAGCGAGGGCCGATGTATGGGCCCGGTGGCAGTATAAGGGGTAAGTTGCATACAATTTGCGGAATAGTGGATAGTCGCTGTGAATTCGGGTGCGATTCAAAATCATTCATTCAATGCTAGCGATTATTCATTATGGCCTCGTTCGGAATCCAGAATAATTCATGAATTGGAGATGCTCTCCAAATATTATGTGAAGCGAGTGATAAAAGGCCAGATCAGGATGCGTTGGTATTTTTTCGGCATTCCAACCAACAAGCAGTATTTGTTTACCCACTACCTTGCCACAGGGTATTCGTCTCAAAGTGCAAGTGATAGTATTGTAAAAGAAAACACTAACGTTTAATCGTTTGGAGGACATCGAAATTCATCGCATTACCAGGCGTGCATTGGTCCCTGTAGAAATTTAGACAAAAAAAGGGAAAAGACTTGGCTGGAACTCTCAACGGAACAAGCAAAGATAAGAGTTATACTCAGCGTGCATTACAATGATTAAAAGTAGGTAAACAAGTCTTGCAATTAATGCTTGCGATGGCCACTATCCTAAGCAAATGCTTGAAGAATAATGAATTTACGTAGCACTTAGCAGGCAAAAGTCAATGCGTTCTTGAATGAATACCACAGAAGCTATTGCATTCTCGACTTTGTTGACGGATTCCTTCATTACAACAAATGGCTAGAGTACGTTTTGTATAACAGGATACTTTGGGCAATGATCCTCCATGGCATCCTATAAGATTCAGGCATTATAACAGGTGAGAGTTTAAACAATTTACTTTGAGGGTAAACACATATGGAATTAAACGCATCACTCCAGTCCAAAGTCGCTAATTCATTGTGAAAGTTGAGTTCATCGAAGTTCTTTAGCTGACGAAATATGAAGGGCTTAGGTAGGGTAGAGTGAGGTTGGCAGTGATAATTGATTTTTATAAGATCTATATTATAATCTAGAGAGCAGTTAAAAATTAAAAAAAAATAATAGCCAGGAAAGCAATCTCATAAACAAATATCTTCGCCTATCCTTTTCCCCTATTCTGGCGTCCATCCGTTTCAAAAATTCATCTCTTCCTCCGTTAGGTAACTTGGTTACATTAATAAGATAATTACAAAATAATTTACTCCTGAAGATGATTATTATTCATCGAAATCCGAATGGCTCTTTGTGAAAAAGAAGTGGTTTATGCAAAATTTATCCAAGGAAGAAACTTTATAATGGAAACAAACAAATTTAAAATTGGGTCCAATAATTTTGATCGTAAGAAGCATTTGAAAAATCTGTATGTAATTCATTTATGTGCCCAAATGAATGTCGATAGCTGCCACAACAAAATTACACATACATAGTAATACTTACTTCGTGCCCACACAGGTAATGCAGTGATATTTATCCGTGAATTCTGCAAAAGCGATTTCTGACGATTACTTAAGATTTCCAATCCGGTTGACGGTGACAGCGAAGAAAAATACAACCGGGTGGTAGATGAATTTGAGGAATACTTCGCCATATGTGCGCCATTACTCTGGAAGTGTAATTTTTTGTGAAGAGCTCAATAAAGCTACAACATGGCAAGGTTCCTGGCATTATTTACTTGCTGATGAACGTAAGCATTCTCATAAGCTACGTCCTTCATCGTATATTGTGTCATTTGTGCTCAATATAGTGCATAAGCTCATTTCTTTTTCGTTACACGGCTAAAATTAAGCAACAAAAACGTGTATTTGTTTGATTAGAACTCAAATTCATCCTTAAAAAAATGAAAACAATACCATATACTAATAGTGAAAATCTCTTGGAAGCAACCCAACCCACTGTGCTTCAACCGAAGGTGCTTTTGAATCAGAGCTTCTCATTGGTCGTAGATTTTTATGCCCAGATAATGTGATCAGCTGTCAGTAGTATAGTCAATCATAGAGTGAAATATTTGTCTTTTTTCTGATACCCCCTGCAAATTTCATCATTTCGGTTCTAAAGTGGTATCATTTGGTGTGAAATAAATTTCATCATTACTCATATCCTAATATCAGATAGTATTAAATCCGGAAATATACCTATATTTCAAATTATTTAACTTCCGCGGGGTTTTGTGGGCTAAAAAAGATTTGTTGGAATATTGGCAAGATAGCTTAAATGGGGAATTTTCACATTTTTTGAAAAATATGTCAAAATGTAGTAAACCTCTAGGAAAGAATATCTACCGGGGGAAATTTCAATACAAGCGTTAGTATTCAAGATATTAAAGGTCAAAGTGGAGGAGTGGGGGTTGCGAACGAAAGTAGAGCTTCGAGATTGTTGCGGTATACGTACGCCAGGAAGACGGTATGTTTACCTACGTGAAGTGCTGTTTATAATATCGAATAATAAATATTGCGTGGTGCCTATACGTTCAAATACATCTCGAAATTCTAATAAAATATTTGTACTTATGTCGAATAATAAAGCGAGAAGAAAGAAGTGGGTTAACGCGATGAAGAGGAAGAACGATCTGTCGACGAAAACGACGGGATTTGTTCGTGAAGATCACTTTACCTTAAGTAATTACGACAGAATTATGCTGAGAAATGACTTGAGCGTGTGGTGCGGAGGACGTGCAGTTGCCCTGTTCGCGCAGTACCCGCCTGTCGCTTGCATGCTGTTTTTGCTGAGTTATCGTAGGTTGACGGCCCTCGTAGTACCCGATGTCTTATAATTATTGTATGTTTTGAATTCGTCAATGATTAATCATGATAAGAATACTTAAGGGTGCATACAGTAGGTTACCCCCCCTCTCTCCGAAATCAATTGATTCACAACTGAACTCCCTCAAAACCATATTTGCTACCTAGCAATGTATAATTTGTAAGAAACTCACCGATGCATAATCACTACCTCCTCAAATCAACTGACTGAGCCATAGGAGTAAATACAACCTGAGGAAGTGGTGGAAAGTCGAGGTCAGGAAAAGTCATGCCAATTGAAACTAGAATCAAAAATTGTTTGTGTTCAGTAAAAGAAACCTGTTTCCGCCAATGCTGCTACTTCTCCTATGAATATGATAAGTGACTGACATGGAATCAGACAGGGAGTGTAGCCAAAGGGTCAAGTATATTGTTTTTCTTGGAAAAAAGGCAGCATTGCATTTAAGAGTAGATTGTGAAAATTATTTTATTGTCGATATGCTATCAGGAAAGACTGGGTTACCTGTTATTGCTAAGTTCAGGAAAATTAGACTCAATAAATCCTTCAATATTTTAGCCTAGAAGATACCAATGTCTCACCCTCGACAGCGGCACGATATTTCTCTGCTTCCATTATTCCGGTGGCTAGTCTTTTGAAAAATCTAGTTTTTTGGGTTGACAAAAATAAGATGTTGCTTAATATGCCAATTCCCTTTCCTGCTCGCCTTCACATGTAGACTCTACATTGTAGAGTCAACTACTGATTGTTTAGAAATAGAAATAGAAAAGCCAGGTAACCCAATTTGGCAAAGTTTAACCTGAATTGGAGCATAAAAAAATAGATCAGTACTCACTGCAGTGGGTGACATTTTCTATTGTATGGATCAGTTCTTTTTACTGCGATCAGTGTAACAAATTGCGCTTAGTTTATTACGCTGCGATAGGTATAAAGTAAAAAATTGAATTGCGAAGGAAACTCTAAATCCGTTTTTTTACAGTACTAGTCCGTGCATTATACTGCTGATTGTGAAGAAAAATAGAAATAATGTTATTTCAAAAGGAATCATTTTTAACATTACTATAAAACCAATGAATTGTTTATAGCTCAAATATTTCTATCTAAACTCAATCAAAAAAAATAAATCATATGATTCTTCTTTATAAAATTTCATTTCGAGGGGTAATGGTGGCCGGGCAATAGATAGTGTCATTCGCATAAACTGGATTTCTTGAGCAAATCCTAAAAGGCTGTGGGGTAAAAGTAGATCGCGCGTTCAAACTAACTGTTCACTCATTCAGTGGTAAAATTTGAGAGTTAATTAGACCACCAAGAGTTTCCAAGAATGTAGAGAGCTCTCAAGATGAAGTTAAGCTAACTAAGCAAATAGAAAGCTTTAGGACCCATGTGGAGAGAGTAATAAGAAAGGTCAGGGAATACAAGTTGCTTGTCCTTCATTCCTGCATTGACAACCGTTTGGCGCAAAAAAGCAGGATTAGAGGATAGCTTTAAAAGACAATCACTTCTACCATAACGATATTCGGGCTCTGCCTTAATGATGGGGAAATTTTTTAGGAAGCGACGGAAAATACTTTTAATGATTCATTTATAACCTTTTTTAAATAAAGATGTATTTTTCATTTAAAAAACAGCGAGAGATTAGTTGCGCACCTAATACTATTTAACATAAATGATTGAATTTTGTCATACGTTTGCTAAATAGCTTATAATTATTTTGTAGGCTTCTAATAGAAGTTTCATAGGTAACAAAAGCTGTATTCTCTTATGCTTATGCCTACCGTTAAGCAGCCACTACAAAAGCGGCTACAAAAGTTCATAACATGTCAAAACCTGTACACACTTCAGACAGTATGCATACAGAACACACCTTAAAACTGTGCATAGTATGATGTGCATAATGTGTACAGAAAAATAACCTTAAATCTGTGCACAGAAAGCATTTCACAACATACTGAATCAAAAAGCTGATATCATACAGAAAGCAAAAAATCATAACTTGTACCATATTAACATTTCATGCAGAAATTTTCAACGGAGGCCGAGTAGCTACTACTGTATTCGTAAAAGCTGGTCCAGTAATGCCATAATTAACGAGAAAAACTTACCGCGAAGCCTTCACTTCTCTTAATTCTGCAGTCAAAAAGTCTGGGTTACTTTAAAAATATAATGCCATCATTATGGAATTCACCTCTCGCAGATTATCGCAACAGCCTTTTCACGAAATCGTCTTCCATTTCGCATATATTCTTGTTCTACGAATACAGAAAATGGATAAAATATACTTGACGTGACTAAATAACGTCATAAAATGTCTGAGAGAAAAAAGGATTAAAAAAATACCGAAATATTCACTTACTCAACGACTGCTTCATTGTGCTTCTGCGGCCGTACATGCAAAACGAAAACGCCGTAGGGAGAAATGACGTCACCAACAATCAGAGCTAACTTCGCGTTTGCAGACGCATTTCACTGTTTTAAATGAATTTCATGATAAAATCAATGGTTTACGAGAAGTTTGATTGGTGAAAATGGATTCCTGGTGAAAATTGCTGTAAGAATCATATATCATTTCGATGAAAAAAATTTCATGCAACTTCCCCATTACTGGCTCTTGAAACCTCTACTCAAATTTACTGGTAAAAAAATAAACATTTTAAACGTATAAATCGATTTTTTAAGTTTGTCTCGCTCATTAATACAGGTAATTTACCTGTAAGAATGTAATACTTCGTAATAATAATAATTCGTAAAGCCTGAATCACACGATCATTTTTTTTTCGTCGCGAAAGTAATCACTATCGAGATCACTTTTCCCGTCGCCAAAAGCAATCGCTCTTGCGATCATTTTTCTGAATCACACGGTCACTCCCACCGTCGCTTTTCGCATCATTTCCAATATCAGAGCTCTTTGTCATAGGACCCACATCACGAAATTATATAGCGTGTTTGTTTATTTATGTCGTTCCCCAGTGCCTTCTTAAGCGAACGAGCCGTGATGCTGGACATTTGGCAACACAGGAGGTAGTCCGGCACTCACTTCAGGACCACGTTGTGAATCGCTCACATGTTTGCATGAGCAGTTGTGAGAGCATCGTTTATGAGACTAATTGATCATTTTCAATTCGCAGTAGCTCCACAAGTTAACTAAAAGTATTTCAAACTCATCTATTTTCGGAAAATAGGTTTAATGATAATTTGCTGGCGGTTTACGACGGATTCTTAGATGTATCTTCGCTGGAAAGATCGTGATTATCTGTTAGTAAGGTAAGGTTTTTTGTACTCGCTTTCGAGGTATTACTTATTGCTTATTACAATAATAAGTTACGTCCTTAATCTCAACATACGCGTTATTTTATCATCTTCTTTCGACTAGATGCCTAGAAGGTGTTGTGTACCAGGCTGTAAATCGAATTATGACAGCACGTACATTGAAAGGGAATGCTCCGGTATCAACATTTGGATTCCCTAAAGATTCGGAAAGGAGAGAATTATGGCTGCGTGCTATTCCACGAAAGGCCTGGATTCCATCATCGAATTCTGCCGTTTGCGTCCTGCATTTTGAAGATAGTGATGTGATTAAGTTGCAGAAGTGTAGAAGTGCAAATGGTGTTGTGGAGGAGATTCCACTATCCTTCCCAAAATTGTGTGAAAATGCTGTGCCTCGTTTATTTGGAAATTTACCTGGGTACTTAACCAGTCGAAAGCCAACTGAAAGTAAAGACCCTGACAGCAGGCGTAGAGAAACATTGGAGCGTCATAACGAGCAGGTAAACACGTTCCTTAACAGTGATGGTGTTAGGGATTTTAATAATTTTATTAAGGAATTTCCTCAACATGTAGACAGCCAATTCTGGAATTGGAAAGTTAAAGACAACGATTGTGTATATTTTTATGTTTTGAACATTGACGATTTACATTTTGACGAGTTAAAGGTGGTGTGCAGTGTTTTTGTGCATAGGAATTTGATTATAAAGGTAACTCTCAGGGGCATTGAAATTCCTTCTCATGATTTAAGCTAGGTAATGCCTTCTGATCTGAGGCTAACTAGATGGTCACAATTTGAAAATTTATTAGCACGTTATATATATATATATATTAGCGTTCGAGAAAAAGAGATCGAGCAAAATAAGGAAAATTTAGACTCTTACCAGTTAGTGTGTGAAAGAGATCTATTCGCCTTTGTAAATACAGTACTTGTGTATCCTTGTAAATACAAAACTTATTGAACGAATAAAATAGCTCTTGAAAATGTACTAGTTTTCTTTTCCATAACTGTCTTTCAGGTCTTGCATCCGAGAAGCTTGCCTATTACCTGTTGCTTTGGTGTGTGTATAATTTTACAACTCTTTCCTTAATTCAGATAAAATGTGCATTTCCTCTAAATAATTACATACAAATCCAGGCATTTCCCCGCGATCCATTCATGTTCTACCCTAAATGTTGCGATGGGTATATGTGCATTCTTAGGTATTTTTTGCTATGATTGTTTAAGTTAACTTCAAGATTTCATTTCTATGCCCTGATGTGTTAGTTGTGCTAAATTCCATTCGAAAATATCTCATATATTTTGTACAAGTTTATTTTGTAATATCTTTTATGTTCTTAATGGACAATTTTGTCCAAGAACAATAAATATTATTATTATCATCCTTAAGATCGCATCTGCAGAGTTCTTCAAAGGTAAGAAATGCGAAGTACTTACGGAACCTACTCTGAAACTCTTCCCAATGTTATTTATACATTATTTCGAAAGTTTTTCTCCACAATAATCGGTAATGAATTAAACCATTTATGCTTTCTAGACAAAATATGTTCAGCAGCGTAATTTTTGGCGTCTCTGTGCATTCTTTCCTAATTGCGTAGGCAATGCTTGGCTAAGAGAATCGGACCATCGTAGGACGGATAGGACTACCTAATCCGCTATTGCGGCGTTGCCAAATTTAACAGCACGGCTCGTAAGCTTAAGAAGGCATTGCGTTCCCACAATTGTCAAACGTTGCGCTGCAATCGCTCCATAGGGGAATGCGTTCCGATTGGCTGATATGGCGTTTTAGTGACGGTTTTAGCGACGGAAAAAGCGACCGGACGAGTGATGAAAAATAGCGATGGGAATCCTCATCGCGATCGCGATCGCGAAAAACAATTGCCGCCGACGATCATTTTGCGCAGTAATCGCGATAGTGATCACATTCGCGACGAAAAAAAAATGATCGTGTGATTCAGGCTTAGGAATGAAATACAAGTCTCGAATTGGATATGTCCAGGTACTCACAACAATGGCTAGAGCAAATTGTGTGGGTATTGTAGCCCATTAGCTGTAAACAATATTAACGGCGAGGAGTACGAAATAATTAGTTCAGTTCAACAAAGGTTATTCTGCAGGTTATCATATAAATAAAATATATTACACTTTAACAAAATAAGTGGGGTACTCGCATGATTTTTTTTTATTTCACAGGCGGGCAGAAAATTATTTTCTGAATACAACAAAGAAAACCGCGTGTATATCTGAGTTTTTCTTCGCGAGATATTTAATGATAAATATAACGAATTTTAAAGCGCGGGAAAAACTCCCTCACCCCCAAGCCACTGCCGACGAAGCCTCGATGACATCAAAGTTGCCTAAACATCACGTGAAGCTATTGTTGTGATTGTTTGTAATAGTTGCCAGTAGTGATGGGCAAAGTCGATCATTTTGGTGATTCAATCATTTTGACTCGAGTCACATAAATGATTCAATCAATTGATTCAATCATTATGATCGAAAAGACTCAAATGAATCAAGATCGAAAAGACTCAAAGGAGTCATGATTGAAAAGACTCAAAGGAGTCATGATTGAAAAGACTCAAAGGAATCAAGATCGAAAAGACTCAAAGGAATCATGATCGAAAAGACTCAAAAGGAATCAAAATCGAAAAGACTCAATCAATGGATGTAATAAATCACTTTGAATAATCGAATAAATACTGCCTCATCTGCGAAGATCATTGGTAACGCTGATTGCTATCCATATTATCATTTCATATACTATTTTGATTGTGATTTACTAGATCAGTAAATTAGATTGCAAAAATGAAGGAAGTAGTGTCATAAAAATATTTGGGAAGGCAAAACTGCCACAGTTTCTTAACACTAATAGAAGAATTTCTAACTATATATCTCAAAATATAACACTAAGTACACCACACCCATGAATCTGATCTGCAGGATAATTTTATTAACGGCACAGTAAAATGATAACAGCTTTAACTTCTACTTCTTAACGTTCTCCTACAATTTAAGAGTCATCTTAATATTTTCCTTTTACGTGTATTGGTGTTATTAATACTTATAACTGTTGGAAAACACATATAAAAAGATTACACAAGTATTCAGTTCTTTATAACATAGTATTTAATTTTCTCACAACTATTTCTGCCCTGAGGAAAAGAGATCAAGCATCTATCGTTCCAAATTTTGAAACAAACTGGAAACCGAGATGATTGATATGAAACCGGAAGTCGGAGCGATTGATGATTGATGATCGACTTGTTTAACAAAATGAATCATGAGTCATTTGATTCACCTAGTGATTCAATCTTTTTGATCGAATCGTTCATGATCGACCCATCACTAGTTGCCAGCAGTTGTGAGAGCTTCGTTTGTTAGACGTGTTGATTATTTTATATTTAAAGATAAATATCCGACGATAGAGGCTTGGAAGCCCTCATATTTTGCATTATTTATAATATTAATATCTGAGTTAGGGCATAAAAATTTAAAACTGGAGCAGTTAAAAAAAATGTATAGTACCTAAACAACATCGTTGTAAGAGTCTGAGCCACGGCCATTGGTAGAGCCACGCCACGCCACGCCGAGATTTCCAAATTTTTAACACACTATTCCCAGCCTTAAAGGCTGTCTACAGTGCATTTCAAGTTTTTCGTTTCTAGTAAATTTTAATCAGTAAAGTCACAGTGTGGCAGATTGTGATAATTAGGGGGAGGGGATGTGGTGGGGGACTAAAGCGTATTTCGGGGTTTTATGTTTACCAATGTCGGTTGGGGAATAATTCCATAGGTTCTGGAGTAATTCATTTTCAGTATATTCTAAGGAGCGCTCGAATTTTGCAAGATTTGCTTTTAACTCCACTAATATTGGAATGAATTTAAGGTCCTTCCGTATATCTTTATTACGAATAAACCAGGGAGCGCCTATTAATTTCCGAATGATTTTATTTTCAGTAGTCTGGATGCGGTTGAGGTGGGTTTTGGCTGCCATGAGCCAAACCGGCGATGCATAATAAAGAAGTGGTTTCAGCATTGTATTATAGAGAAGCAGTTTGGTCTTCAACGATAACGCTGACTTTTGATGTAGTAGTGGACCAAGCGAACGAGCAGCTGCAAGAGTTTTTCCAGTTGCATAATTAATATGCTGCTTCCATCTCATTTGCTTATCGAGAATTACACCAAGGAAGGTGGCTTTCTCTCGGCGGGGAATCTCAGTGTTGCCGTAAAAGATTGGCTCTCCTATGCCTGCTCTCGGACGACGGGAAAACGTTATATGAACGCATTTTTTTGGATTGGCCGACAATTTCCAAGTATTTGCCCAGTCTTCATAGATATCCACTTGGCGTTGAAGGAGCTCAGCTGTAGTTCTTGGGTTTGAACCCTGGGCAATGAAGGTGGTATCATCTGCATAAAGAAAGGTTGAGGCGCCGGGAATGGTGGGAAGATCATTTGTGAAGAGGTTAAACAGGACAGGGGAGAGAATGGCGCCTTGAGGGACACCAGAGGAAATAGGAGCAGTTTCGGAAAAGGAGGAGTTGCATTGGACGAAGAAGGAGCGATCTGAGGTGAAGGATAGGATTAATTTTTGGAGGAATAAAGGAATAGGAAGAGAGGAGAGTTTGTAGATAAGGCCCAGGGTCCAAACCCTATCGAAGGCAGCTTCTAAGTCAAGGAAAACAGCTTGCGTTATCCATCGGTGGTTAAATCCGCCGATGATGGTTTCCGAGAGGCGTAGAATTTGATGCGTCGTGGACGTGTGTCGCCGGAAGCCAGTCTGCTCTGGCCTTATACAATTGTGCAAGGAAAGGTAATGTTGGAGCCGGGAATGAATTAAGGATTCGAAGACTTTGGAAAGGGTATTTAAAAGGGATATTGGACGGTAGCTTGAAGGATTGGTAGCAGGTTTGGAAGGTTTAAGGATCATTATAATTTTGGCGCATTTCCAGGCAGTAGGGAAGTAGGAGATTTGGATCGCCAATGGTCGGCGAGGAAGGCTATTGCAGGAGAAGGGAGATGTTTGAGGAGTTTATTGGAAATTGAATCCGGACCAGGAGCAGACTTGATTTTCAGGTTGTCAATGATGCTCATAATTTCGCTTGTGGAAGTTAAGGTAGGCCGATCAATCGGGCAGAATTTCAGGCTCATCCAGTGGTTTTCAGCTTCTTCTTCAAGTTCGGACGGAAAATTGTTGGTAAAGCGTTCTTCTAGGATGGCCTTGAAGAGAGCTGCTTTTTCTGCGTCAGTTGTTGCAGTGGAATCATCAGAGACGAGCGGAGGAGTAGATTGAGCCGGATTCTTCAGAGAGCGAGCCATTTTCCAGACGGAGTTGTCGGACGCTGAGAGAGAGGCTACCTTTTTGTCCCAGGTAGCTCTCCGATGTTGTCTGATGAGGGAGTTGACTCGGTTACGTAGTGCCTTGAATTTTTCATGGTTTTCTCTTGTTCTGAGGGATTGCCACAATTTCCTGGCTCGATTCCTTTCTTTAATGACTGACAAGATTTCCACTGGTAGAGCGTCATTTCTTTGTTCTTCCGGAATGAGGAATTTTGCGTTGTTGGCACAGGAACTAATTGTATCGGTAAGCGAATTGATGCAATTGTCTGCATCGGAGCGGGAGGACAGCGGAAGTTCTTGTAGTTTGTAGAGGTTATCTCTAATGAGACGAGAAAATTTATTGAAATTTATTGCCGTCTTCGGTGGAGCAATACGGGAGCTTGGAGAGCAGTTGATGGAATAAATAAGTGGGAGATGATCGGAGGCAGCCGAGTCGATGGTAAACGGATTGGCGATTGGAGGCATTTTGGTAGCAAAGGCAATATCAAGGATGTCGTCAGTGCCATTGTTGCAGTAGTGCGTGAAGCTGGTTGGGGAGAGAATCGCAGCATTCCTTTCGTTGGCGATGAAGAGCAGTTTGCGTCCAGCTGCATTAGTGGTTGAGGCTCCCCATTTGATATGCTTCGCATTGAAGTCACCACCTAAGAAGGCACGTTCGTTCATCATCAAGATAATCGCACGAAGATCATCCATGGACAGCTGTTTTGGCGGGTGGTAGATGGACCAAAGATGGATGTTGCCAATTTTTGTTGGAATATCAGCGCCGACTGCTTCCAATGATTGCAAGTCAGGGGGGGGAAGTTGAGTAGATCGGAGAGAAGTTTTGACCAATACTAAGACGCCTCCACCGGTTTTGCCTTGGCGATCGCAACGGAATTGCTTGAAACCGGGAATAAAGAGTTTTTTGCCTGAGGTCAAATGAGTTTCTTGGATTAATGCGATGTCGGCTTGGTGCTCACGTAACAAGTGCAGCAATTCTTCAGTTTTGGTTGCAATGCCATTTATATTCCACTGGAATATCCGTAATTGATTAGCAATGCTTTGTTTATCCATCATTGATAAACATTAGGGCAGCTTGTATAATTTCTTCTAGAATAATGTCTAACTTCGGTTTCTCATATGGAGTAATTAATTTCTTGATTAATGAAGAAAGCCAGGAGAATAATTTTCTTTTGGTTGAAGGAGGGAATAGGAAATTTATAGTATCATGGATAGAGGCAGGTTGGGGAGTAGGAGCTGGAGGAGGGGGAGCGGGAGCTTGAAGTGAAGGAAAGGTAGTAGTGGAGCTAAGGGAGGGAGCAGGAGGAATGGCTGCAGCTCGGCGCGTTGACTGGAAGCGCTCAGCATAAGAAATGTATGAAGGACACTGTCTGTAGTTTGCTGGATGGCTTTCTCCGCAATTTGCGCAGGTTGGGGGAGCTGGTTTAATTACAGTGCACTCAGTGTGAGAGTGTTGTCCTCCGCATCTCACGCATCGCGTTAGTAATCCACATGATTTGTGCGTATGTCCAAATCGCTGGCAGTTTTTACATTGGGGTGGACCAGGAGAAGGCTTGAAGGTTTCGAAAGATACACCCAGATCGCACAGGTTGGTGATTGCTTCATACTTTGGACGATCAGCAAGAGATGAAAGTTTGACTTGAAAAAGCGGAAGCAGTCTGGTTTGCAGCGGCGGAAGAATAGCGGCGGGATCTTCAGCTAGGCGCTTGTCGCGTGCTTCTTGTTCGCGCCGGGTAGGACGAGTTGTACGGAGTTGAACGATTTCTTCAGGAATTAAGGATCTATTGGCCAGGGACGATTTGATGTCCGAGATATCAGTATCAGCAGGAAGACCGCGTAGAAGGAGAAAGATTTTCTTGTCTTCTGGTAATTGGTACGTAAAGTACTCCCACTTTTTCTCTGTAAAGAGACGAACTATTGCTCTAAAATCAGACGATGTAGTCGGCTGCACCTTGATGTTGGATCCGGTAGAATGGCAAACCGGTGGGAAATCACAAACGGATTTAATTTCTTTTGACTTTGATGACCAATCGGATGGATTCTTCAGAAATATCGGAGGAATAGCCGATTTAGGTTGACTCCTAGGAAGACTTGATGAGGTTGAGTCCTTTCGGGAACGGTGAAAAGCCGAAGGAGCTGATGATACATCTTGACGCGTAGAAGCATGCACGGGAACATCAGTTAACGCATCAAAACGGTTTGAAATTGCTACTGGGGTAAATTCTTGGAGCGGAGGAGTTAGTCTGGCACATTTCCTTTTAATTGGTCCTACAAAAGGCCTATCGTCCTCGTCGGCAGCCTCAGGATTTGCAGAGCTTGTTGCGTTGCACGGACCTAAAGAGGGCCTATCGACTTCTGGAGTGCTTGTGGCGTTGCACGGACCTAAAGAGGGCCTATTGACTTCTGGAGTGCTTGTGGAGTTGCACGGACCTAAAGAGGGCCTATTGAGTTCTGGAGTGCTTGTGGCGTTGGACGGACCTAAAGAGGGACTATTAGCGGACAAGTTAGAGTCGATTGACGTGGTTGGCGGAAGGCCAGCTAATTGCCTGAATCGCGGGTCAAAGGTAAGCTTTTCAGGGACGCTGATAGTAATCAATTTCCAATTGGGATTTGGGGGAGCCACACTGTGACTTACCGCGTCAGGAACCGGGTTGGTTGTGCCGCAGGATGAGGCACCGTTGACGCTGGCTGCTGAGGTCGGCTGCGCGAACAGTCGCTCAATGTCCTCGTCGGAGTATGCGTGGTCAGCGTGGAGAGAGTCGTCGTCCTCCGATGTTGACGCCATGGCGTCGCCGCCAGGCGGGTTGTCCGGATGCTGGTTGACGCAGCAGTCGGGAAAAGGCACTTCACTAAGTAGAATAAACTTCTTGACGCAGAAGGTGATCACAAGGCTGTGTATGGGTACACTATGCTCGCAGTACCACAAGATTGCCCCCAACGGCCATTGGTAGAGGGATACGTTAATTGTAAGTTGATGTTATCGACGGCACATCATTCATTTAAGTACGTAATTAGAACGATTTTGTTCGCTTAGCTTTTATATACAATAAATTCATCCGTTTATTCGTAGGTACCGGAGAATTCTTCGTTTAGGATTGTCTGTGCTTGTATTATGGGGTGAATTCCAGTCAATGCAACTTTTGCTCGCTGATTGGAGACATCTAGGAACATTTTTGTGCCAAAATAGTGTTATTTTCAACGTGACATCTCCCGTTAAGCTACTGCTAATAATCACAGTGCCAGAGGTTGTAATGTACAAAGTTTGACAAGGTTGAAAAATATCGGCCAAGAGTTATCAGTGTTCCATTGTGATTGAGTTGTAAAAAGTGCTATTACGCTATCGATAATTGTCTAACACTAGTGTAAACGTTGTCAGTGGCGTGCTAATCTCCGTTGTTCACCGTAGATATGACATTTCACGATCACGCTATTGAAATAAAAACTGTGTGAAGTTTGTTATTACATTTTTTCAACGAATAGTAGTTAGAAAAGTCACCTGTGTCACTTGTGTGGGCTAATTTAAGGGTTTAAATCAGTGAATAAATAGTTGTTTTCATCATAATGTTATGTAATAGTTCTGTTATTGTAAGTTTTACGTGATGAATATAAGAATGTGACAGTAACTTCCAGTTTTTGATAAGAGTATTTGCCTATTTCCCACTGGCTATGTCGATGCTGATTGGGCTGGTAATCATAATGATCGAAGGTCATGCACTGGTTTTGTATATAAATTTGCTGGAGCTGCCATCACCTGGAGAAGCCAAAAGCAGAAGTGTGTTGCTCTTTCAAGCACTGAATCCGAGTATGTAGCTCTCTCCGAGGGATCTCGAGAAGCTGTATACCTTAGATACCTAATGTCAGAGTTGTTAGATGTTGTGGAAACTGTAAAAATTTATTGTGACAATCAAAGTGCTATCAAATTGTGCCAAAACCCAGTGTTTCATGTAAGGACAAAACATATTGATGTTCGATATCATTTTACTAGGGAATTGATTGAGAAAAATGTAGTGAATGTGGAGTACCTACAAACTGATCTAATGGTGGCAGATATTATGACTAAAAGTCTATGCAAGGTTAAACATTCAAAACTAAAAGACTGTTTGGGACTGTCTTGATTTCTTGTTTTGTATAAATTGTTACTTAATTCACTGCCAATGTCCCTAGAGTGAGAGGGAGTGTTGAGTTTACACTCCAGTGGCATTTCGTTGTTCATTTGTTATGTATCATTCTCTCGTGTACTGCTGTGCACTTCGAGCCTTGTTCTCTCTTCTTGTCTGTCGTCCGTGCAATAAAGACGTGTGTGTTCCGCCCGACGTTTGCCTCGTTCTTTCAACAATATTTTTATGGTATATGCTAGTATATTGTTAATGGATTTACCTATATTATTGAAATAGGTTGTAGCTTGTGTGTGTGTGTTGGCAGCGGAACCGATTCGCGATCTCACATGTGGATTGTGTGCAGACCGTTTTGCTGTGAATTCGTACCGTAGGACGGATAGGACTACCTTCTCCGCTAATTCAGCGTTGCCAAATTCAACAGCACAGCTTACTCTAATGTCAACAGCACAACTTACGATCGTTATCCTACAGAGTTACAAGTTTCTTTTATATATCGATTTGCCGCCGACGTATAGAAATAATTTGTCCTAACAAATTCCATTAGGGTCGTGGCATCAATTTTTGGTGTCCTAAAAAAAGGGTGGTGTCCTAACACACCATGCCACACGCCATTTAGGCGGCTTGCGGGGTATTAGGTAGATGTAGATGAATTTCAGGTGTACTATTCGAACGAGTGGCAACGTTATCATCCATTTTTGTGATAACTAAAGCAAACGAAGGGAAACGCTTGTACTTCATCATCCCGATGCCGCATTATTAATATCCAAAGTAATAATCTAGGCACAATAGCAATAGGAAAACTTGCCCAAGAATAATAGAACAAAATAAAGTGACTATGAGCGGCTAAATACTCCCTCAAAACAAATTTTACACCATGCGCTCAGCATATTTCCCAACTCCCTACGGTGGTTTAGGCACCTATGACGTCACGCCTGGCCTCAGCAACGCTCAGGTGTCTTCGCGCAGTAGTCGGCGCAGAGAAATTTTTCTCGATTTTAAATGCAATTTTTTTTCTTTTGATGTTGAATGGAGTAACTGAAGGTATTTTTGCGAGCTAATGTATCCGTTTGACTTATTCAAAATAGTTTTTAGAGCAATCTACGACCCATGCAAGTTCCTCATTATAGCATGGATAAAAACACGTAAATGAAAGCGGAGCTGTTTAGACTGCTGCCTCTTCAACATTACTAGGGATTAACACTGGTACTAGAATGGTATCGTCACGGAATACACCCCAAGGACGGCAGGAAACCCATGAAACCACCATCAGGCCACCACAGTACAATGAACTATATAAAATTTCAACATACTTAGGATAGAATATGTCGAGAGTAGCAATGTGTAAAAGTTAGAATGTATCAACATGGATAGATTGAATCTACTGAATATAAATAGTTAAATCGTCTATAGTCTTTCACTATCACATCATTGTATCGTTCCCACTATTTGGGATAGAAGGATGCACTAATTGCAAGTTCTTCTTTCTCTTGTTCTTTTTCCTCTAGAATATTATGTAACAGCTATTGCCGCGTACTCCATGACGGGCCTAATCAAAGCCTTGTAACAGGAGTATAATAAGTTTATCAATGCAATGAGAATATATTATTACGCGGAAGCAAATCGAGGAATGAGCATTCAGGCACATAGGACTCAGGACAGGCACATAGGCAGTGAGATTCTAAAGCCACTCCACGCATTCAAAGCAAAGTGATGGGTAGAAATTTACGTTTGAGATCGTTTAGCCAAGCTCTCTCTCGATAATTGATGATATAGCTCACATGCACACAATATTTATACTACTAATTCTCTAGTGTACTCGGTCACACTGAACACTCTGTAGCCCTACCAGATGTAAACGAGCCTGAGTATGTGAGTCAACGAATTGTACGATCAGGAGTATTTGAATGTCATGATTGAATTCATCTGGTATTCCGACGGTCGCGGGTCTAAATTACTATACAAGTTATGAAGCGCAACAACTATAAGAACGTTGAAAATGAAATGAAAACCGTGAACTAATTTGTGGAGAAATTCGAAGTGTCTACTGCTGACGAATTGTCCATTTCACTTCACTGTTCATGGGAAAATTGAAAATGATCCAACTCCACACGTCTCGACGCTTACGCTTCAAAACAGTCTGCTATTAGTGGGGCGATTTACCATCGATCTGCGACGATTCCACTTCATATGTAATCAAGAGGAAATCTAAAGGACTTTCAGTTGAGTTATCCTCAACATTTACAATTATACCTTTATAATCGTTAGAAACATCACTAAATAATTCCAATCAATTTATCCAATATTTTCCTGAACATTACCCTAATAAGAACTAGGAATAGCCGGGAAAAGTTATTTATTTGATATGATTCGTCAATAGGAATATGAAAATTTGGTTAGCAGCCCCAATTATGGCTCACTTCTCCGTGAAATTGAGACCAGATTGCTCGTGAGCGACGCGAGTGGCGAATTTTTAAACCAAGTTTTATATGGTGTTGATGATGAGAAATCTAGAGGGCGCTTTGACGATCCTCCACTCAAATATTCGCGAGAAAATTCATTGCATAGGCATTTGGAAAGAATCAACTAACCATTTCCACGAAATGAACATCACCTAACCGCAGAGCGATGCTTTTCGTGCCGTCCCTCGGGAGACGGAGCTCACAGCGAAGCACAAACAGAATACTGAATTACGAGCGTGCTGCGCCCGCTCCCAGCGGGCTTCCCCCGCTCTTTTCAATGCAGGTCTACAGAGGGATAGGCGCGTTTCTAATTTAAAAATGTAGAAAAAAAGGTAGGGTCTTATGCACAAATTTAATGAGAATGTTCATGTACAAATTGAGGTCAGAGGACCTCTTTAATCACAACATTGGAAGTAATTACACTATCCTCTGATAAACGCACATGATGACTCATACTTGCGTATCATCAGGAGACTTGAATGTGGAATCAGCCGCTGTTGACGCAGGTCTCAACGCCTGCAGCTGGATAATAATTATAACGCCGCGAGTCGTTTTGCCTTAAGATGGTTTATTACAATTTACGAACAAATTTGGTTGCTAGTACAATGAACAAGTGAGTCGGTTCTGCCCCTTTCACGACTCGCTTCACGACTGCTCTCGTCTTGTCGTCCGCACCAGGCCTCGCTCACTCCCATCGCGAACCGCCGACAGCGCCGCGCCTCGTCTCCCCGACGAACCACGACGGCGGGAGTATGAAAGGCCAACATTCCGCCCACCTTGAAAGGTTAACTTTCAACTCTGAAAAAAAAGGAATGAAATAAATATGCTTTACTGATTGCCCGCCATGGGCAAGACACAAAATTCTGTGATGGCTCTTTTGACTGATCCCTTGGCTGTTTTAATGGTGGCCACTCTGCTAATGCCGTCCTTCCCAGGGTGAAGAGCAATAATCCTCCCCATTGGCCAGTGCATGGGGGGACGAAAATCTTCCTTCAGCATCACCAACATTCCCTCCTTCAGATCGCCCCTTCTGGAAACCCACTTCGACCGCTGTTGCAGATGTGGCAGGTACTCCGCTGACCATCTTCTCCAGAAATCCTGCATGAGCTGCTGACAATACTGCCAACGGGATAAACGATTAATCGGGAGTGGAGTCAAATCTGGCTCAGGAAGTGAGGTGAAAGGCTGGCCAATTAAGAAATGGCCTGGGGTTAAAGGATTTAAGTCATTAGGGTTATCTGAGAGTGGTGTCAATGGGCGGGAATTTAGGCAAGCCTCTATTTGAGTGAGTATTGTGTTCAGTTCTTCATAATTCAAAATTGCATTGCCCAAAACCCTTCTTAGATGATACTTAACCATCTTCACACCTGCCTCCCATAGGCCTCCGAAGTGTGGAGATCGGGGAGGGATGAAGTGCCAAGCAATTCCATCATTGGCCAGGTGGGTTGTCACATCTCGTTGATAGGCTTCTGCGTTGAAGAGATTTCGAAGTTCCTTCAACTCCTTATCAGCTCCTACGAAGTTGGTGCCGTTGTCGCTGTATACATTGATACATTGTCCCCTGCGACTAATAAATCTCCTGAAAGCTGCAATGAAGGCTTGCGATGTGAGTTCAGTTACCAGTTCCAGATGAATAGCCTTAGTTGAAAGACAGACAAATAGAGATATGTAAGTTTTTACCACAGGAGAGCGTCTATGCTTAGTTTGTTTGCAGTGAATTGGCCCACTGTAATCAACTCCAGTATTGAGAAATGGTTTTGATGGTGTTACTCTCCCGGCGGGTAGCTCTCCCATTAGTTGGCTGCTAAGAGTTGGCTTCACTTTAAAGCATTTGATGCATTGATGTACAGTTCTATTAGCTAAATGCTTCCCCCGAAGAGGCCAATAAGTTTGTCTCACCTCAGCCAATAATGCTTGAGGACCAATATGGAGTGAGCTGATGTGGATATGAACAAAAATTAATGAGGTCAAATTGCAATTATCAGGAAGAATAATAGGATGCATGCTCCCATAAGACAGCTGTGAATTTTTTAGCCGACCACCCACTCTAATGACACAAGATTCATCGAGGAATGGGCAAAGTGGCCTTAATTTACTTTTCCCAGAAACGCATTGATAAGCCTTAAGATCTTCTATCTCCTTAGAGAAATGTTGTCTTTGTGCAATCTTAATTAAACATGACATGGCATCTTTAATCTCTTGTGCTGTGATCAATCCGAAATTTCTCTCTTGACATTGCTGCCTAGCGTTAGTAATGAATCTTCGACAATAAGAAATCACCTTTCTGAGTTTATTAAGTGATGAAAATCTATCGAAAAGGTGAACATCATCTGCAATGGCAATGTAAGAGTTTACTAACGATACCCTTGCTTCAAGGACATCTTCTCCTGGGACACACTTTTCAGTTGCCTTGGGCCATTCCTCTTCCTTCTTCAGCAGCCAACTTGGACCAAACCACCACAAAGAAGAGCTCCGTAGCTGCTCTGGGGAAGCGCCGCGAGACAATATATCAGCAGGATTTTCACTGGTAGAAATGTAACCCCACTTCATTCCACTCGTGATATCTTGTATCTCGGTGACTCTGTTGGCGATGAAGACCTTCCAACGGTGTGATGGCGCTGCGATCCAATTTAGTACAATTGTGGAATCTGTCCAAAGATAAAAATCATGAAAGTTAATCCCGGTGTCCAATAGCCTTGCGACAAGTCGGGATAAAAGAAGAGCACCACATAGCTCCAATCGAGGAATGGTGATTCGTTTTAATGGAGCAATGCGTGATTTGGCACAAAGGAGATGGCAAGAGATTTGTCCTTTAACATCTTGGCAACGAACATAAATACAAGCCCCGTAAGCAGCCTCTGATGCGTCGCTGAAGCCATGAAGCTGAAGACCTTGCACCATCTCCTTGCTGCTAACTAGTCTGGGTACAGTCAATAGCTCAGCAACTGCCATCTCTGCCTGAAATTGATTCCATTGGGTATGGACATTCATTGGAATAGATTCATCCCAGTCTAGATTAAGTGACCACAAATGCTGCATGATGATTTTACCCTTGACAATCACAGGAGCAATAATTCCCAATGGGTCAAATAATCGAGCAATTGAGGCTAGTATATTCCGTTTAGACACATTTGAGCATTTAATTGGCGTATAATTGAACCCAAAATGATCCTCAATTGGGTTCCACGAAACTCCCAATGTTTTGGTATGTACCCCTGAATCCTCCATAATATCATATTTAACCTCTTGGTCCTCCTTTGCAATATATTGCAATAATTTGGGATGGTTGGCGCACCATTTGCGTAAATGAAATCCAGCTTCACTCAGCATTCTTACCAATTCACTCTGCAACCTTAAGGCTCCTTCAATTGTACTTGCACCGGTTATGAGGTCGTCCACGTAGAAGTCCTTTCTGGTAACTGCTGCTGCCAATGGATATCTCAGTTTCTCAGTCTCCGCCAGATTTAAGAGGCATCTCGTTGCTAGGAATGGTGAGCAGGCTAATCCGAAGGTGACTGTTGTTAAACGGTAAGCCAATAATGCTTCCTCCGGTGAATTTCTCCATAAGATGCATTGCAGGTTGGTGTCAGCAGGATGCAGCCTTATCTGCCGATACATTTGTTTTATGTCTGCTGTGAATACATAAGAATGAAAGCGAAATGATACTAATATTGAGAACAAATCGCGTTGCATGTTGGGACCAATCATCAGCAAGTCATTGAAGGCAATACCCGAGGTCGATTTTGCTGATCCATCGAATACCACCCTTAGTTTCGTCGTTGTGCTTGAATCCTTGAAAACAGGATGGTGTGGTAAGTAGTTAGCTGGAATTAAATCAGAACATGTTTGATTAGAGCAAGGTTCTAAGTGATCGAGTTCCAAATACTCATTCATTTGCATGCTGTAGTTCTGTTTCAGCTTCTTGTCCTTCTCAAATCTCTTCTCCAATTTGTGGAAACGGTCCTCGGCGTGCCGCTTGGTGTTCCCCAAAGTGGTAGGACTATGTTTCAAAGGCAGTCTTACCACATACCTTCCACGTTCATCTCGGCGAACGTTTCTCCGGAAGTGGTCTTCACATGCTCGCTCCTCGTCCGATAAAGTTGACAGATTGCTTGAAGTCACTTCTTCTATCTCCCAGAATTTCTTCATAAGTTGGTCAACATCCTCCTGCATGCTAAAATGACAGAGTAAAGTGTTTACACAATCACCTTCGAAGCACTTGCCTGGTGTTTTTCCTGAAACGACCCAACCAAACACCGTTTTTTGAAGTATTGGAAGATCCTTGGCAGTACGAATTTGTCCAATGGATGTGAGTTGCCAAAATATGTCTGCACCTAAGAGAGCATCAATCTTACGGGGGACATTAAATTCCGGATCTGCCAAGGTTATTCCCAGAGGTATTTTCAAAAGTTTTTTGCTGATTTGATGCATGGGCAATCTTTGAGTGATTTTCGGAACTACTAAAAACTCAACGTTGGCATGAAAGGAATTAATCCGGGAACTCACTATGGCTTGCACTTTACTCGTGACGTTCATCATTTCTTGATCAATCCCCATGATTCGTTGGCGTACCCTTGTGTGCTGAATGCCCAATGCACGAGCAAAGGAATGAGTCATAAAGTTCGATTGCGAACCAGAATCTAAAAGAATTCGGCACTGATGCATGCACCCCTTCACATCGGTTATATTGACTATCGCTGTTGCGAGGAGTGTTTGTTGAAAATCATTCGTATTATGAAGACCATTAATTGTTTCATCAGTGCCTGTCACTCCCTTCTCTTGCTCTTCATTGTTGCTATCTAAATGCAGTAACGTATTGTGTTTTTTATTACATGTTCGGCAGAGACTTGAATTACACTGAATGGTCATGTGTCCAGAACGAAGGCAATTTTTACATAATTTCAACTCTCTAACCTTGTTGAGTCTCTGCGTCACACTCATATTTTTAAATAAAGGACACTGAAAAATGTGATGTTCTTGGTTGCAAACTGAGCATGACGTCACTTGTGTATTAACGTAAGCAGATGAATATTTAATACGTTGTTTAAACTGGGATGCTCTCAGCTCCTGATCTGAATGTGTGCTCCGTTGCACTTGCTGCAATTTTGGTTTTACTTCGCCTTCGCAAATCTCGAGCACCTTATATCTTTGTTGAAGAAAATTTTTAAGTTCGTTGAAAGTAGGCATTTCCCCGGCAAATGAAGAGGATTCCCATGATCTTCTCGTTATAGCATCGAATTTACTTGATATCATATGAATTAATATTGTATCCCATTGATCGGTGGGCTGACCTAAAGCCCTTAAAGCCCGTATGTGTTTTTCGGAATCGTCCAATAGCTTGCGAAGGGAGGTGGATGATTCTCTTTGAACTTCGCTTAAATTAAAAAGCGCTTGGACGTGCTTATTAATGATATATTTTCTGCATTCATATCGGTTTTTTAATAGCTCCCATGCAGTATTGTAATTGTCGGATGACATTTCCAATGAATGAAGCAACTGCAAAGCATCACTCTTCAATGCCGACCTTAGATATTGAAATTTTTTAATGGGTGATAATGCATCGTTATGGTGAATCAGAGACCGAAACGAGTCATGGAAAGGCAACCACTCATCATATGATCCGCTGAAAGTTGGAAGTTGAAGCGTTGGTAGCGGAATTGGCAGAGGGTGAGGGTGTCTCATGCGTGACTCATTGCAGTCAGCACGTGAACCGGCGGATCGTAGACCATCTTGGAAAAGAGCAATTAATTCGAAATAATTCTGTTCGAATGATTCCCGTTCGTATGCTGATGGCGTCGAAAGTTTTGATTCCTGTTCCGCGAGCTCAATATCCGATTGCACTTCATCAAATTCTGACCACGTTTCTTCTAAACGAGCAAGTCTAGATTTAATCTGCCCAGGTGAGTCCAAGGAACTATCGTCTTCTATGAACTGTCTAAAGCGCGTGAGACGCGACTTCACTAACCCCCGTTTGTGAATGAGTCGTTTAAATTCTGGAGTGTCCATCACTATTAATCCCAATGCAATTTGAATATGAAATCACTCTTATTACTGCTATGGCAAGGGTTAGCAAGGCTTGGAAGTCATGGTAATGGGTTCGGAAATTGCCAGAGAAAGCCAGAATTATGATCTCCACTCACCGATACCGTAACATGCGGATGGACGTCTTGACTGAAGCTCTCTGCTGGCCTCGGAAGTAGTTGAAACAGCTCCAGGGTGTCACCACGTGGTTTGAAGTCCGTTTTATTGTCGTTGAATTGCTTAAGATCACGTCGGGGTCACCAAAAATGTTGACGCAGGTCTCAACGCCTGCAGCTGGATAATAATTATAACGCCGCGAGTCGTTTTGCCTTAAGATGGTTTATTACAATTTACGAACAAATTTGGTTGCTAGTACAATGAACAAGTGAGTCGGTTCTGCCCCTTTCACGACTCGCTTCACGACTGCTCTCGTCTTGTCGTCCGCACCAGGCCTCGCTCACTCCCATCGCGAACCGCCGACAGCGCCGCGCCTCGTCTCCCCGACGAACCACGACGGCGGGAGTATGAAAGGCCAACAGCCGCATTTTGATAAAAGTTATTTAAAGAAAGCGAGATATTGTTGCACATGAACAAATGTATCAGTTTGTGCGCTGGTAACGTCAGGAATATTTACAGTTTTTTTTTATCATTTGAAAACCAACTTTAGGAAACAATAGCAATATTTAGGAAGTAAGATATGCCGTCGCATGTTCTCTGATAAATTCTGTGCATTTTGGTACCTCATTTGTAGAGTTTGGCTGCGCATAAGTTGAGAAAAAGGTATCTATACAGTAGAAATAATATAGAACATACCACAGATAGACGTATTTCACGCTTTTAGATTTTTAAATGACAATATCTATTTTTCGCGATTAAATGAAAAGTGAAAAATTTCAAGCGCGCGAAAACGCGACGCTTAAGTATGAATGCCGGGAAATATCTCCGAACGTCGTATTTCTGGTTCCCCCTCCCGCCCGGTGAGGTGACCTTGGGGCGAGGCTTAGCGCTGATACGTCGCAGGCTACTAGCGGGTAGCTGAGTACCTTGCTGGATGGTAGCGCTTGGCTTAAAAAAGGTTTATTAATACCTTATCAAACGAAGAAAACTTTCCGCCCTTAGCCAGTTTTAATAGGTGATTACTAAGACATGTTTCCCTGAGCTCTGTGCCTCATGCATGCATTGGTAACCTCAGACGATGTATAGCTCCTATCCTCTCGTGTAGAAACTAGGTCCCTGTGACGTCATGTGGAGTGGAATCGCATGGGCGCCAATCTGGCCTTTTTCAAATGAGGATAAAATTTTACCCTTGCCATTCGTCTAAACCGGTATTTCAAAACCCAAATAATTTGTGTATTATGAATACACAAATGGTGGGTAACGAATCGCAATCAATGCCTCTCGTTTTCTTTGATGAAGGAAACTACCCTATTGGCAAAATTGTCTCTTAAAGACAGCTTTAGTCGATACCCGTAATAGATTCGAAAGCAGCGGATAAGGCTATTAATAGAGTACTCGTATTGGCCATGATATGGTGAATCATTTCAAGTAACAATATCTGGGGGGAGAGGGTGTTATATTTTATTTACGAATGAAAATTATCGCATCCTGAGAGCTGTTAGTTATTAAAGTGAAACGCTCGATGAGTCATTCATTGCACGAGGTAAAATACGATTGTGACATTGAAGTGAACCGTTCTCGAGAAAGAAAGCCTTAAAAATGAGCCGTTACTCGCGCGCAGTAAAGCAAATACCTACATAATAACCAAAAGCAAAGGGTCACACGCCAATGCATATGCCTCGCGTAAACAATAATATTTTCCAAAAAATATGTTGATTGAAAATAGGCAATGGATTTTCCCTCATAGAGCTTCAACTACTACATGTGAACTTTATACCTGATACGTTAAAAATGGAGTTCAATAAAAAATAGGCTTTGGAGACTTTTTAACAATCCCAAAAATATCGAATTGCGAAGTGGAACATGAGATGAAAAGTGGTAGTATCTTTTCTATCTCTGATTAATAATGAAATAATAAAGACAATTAGTTCATTCTGATTGCTGGCTGTCACTTATTGACCTTCCGAACGATGAATGTATTTGATAACTCTGAAGTCATCTGAATCCGATCTCCAATTCGCAAGCACAGAAGAAACCTCATGCACTGCGCCGAATTCGTCCAGTTTTGAAGACTTCAGGGAATTGGGAAATTCGCCCCTTCAGAGGGCGCTCCGAATTCTGCAAGTTTTGCAGCCTCATCAAGAATGAAGCTAGAAGTATTTGAATTATTTCCAGTCGCCAGTAACCAACACAGAACAAAAGAAAAACTCCCTAGCGATATTTCACCTCCACAATACGATCTAAGTGCTAACTGGAATTGCAGTCTTTGAATCTCAAAAAGCGTAAGTTGCAATTAATCCTCTGGGCTACTAAGACTGACATTGAAAGAGAGACCGCACTTACCGGCAATCGCCTCGATGGCTTGGTGCAGTTGAGTCATTCCGCGATGTAAAAGTTGTGTGTTAATCTCACAGTATGGGTGTACTCAGTTGGGGGGGGGGGGGGTCAGGAGGAGACAACTGCCCCCCACCAAGAAGCAAAAATTATTGTAATTCAAAACGAAAGTTTGGAACAAATTCTATTTTGAATAAAAATGGTTTGAGCATAAAACGTGTACTTAAAGAAATAATTTTTTCAAGCCAAATATTTAGAAAATGAACGACTACGGCTTGCCCCCTCCCCTAGTTGTGATCCAGGGTACACCCATGTCTCGGTGGTCTAGGGATGACTACAGTCACTATGTCTAAACATAGGACATAATACTGAATGCGGGCGAGGTGACGTCGAGATGCTGGTATTAGAAGAAGGCAGGGATATGGACAAGTGAACAAAACAACCAACAAACGACGTGTAATCTAGCGATTAACTTACCTATTTCAAGTCAGAACATCCCGAATGAACTTTAAAATGCATCCAACTTACTGCCATCTGACTCATCCACAATCCTTTATAATTAATACTCACCACTATGAATTGCAATTGCAGGCGCAATGCATAGTTAAGGATTCGGAGGACAAAACGACTGATCCAGGAAAACACTCAATTCATCCCTGTAAATAAAATTCAATTGAACTCAAAATAAGGAACAATATACGAAAGGTTATGGAATCCCGTCTCCCTGAAAAATATCCACCAATTAAAGTGACACTAATCAAGGATATCTGTAAAATAAATCAGCATGCATGAAATTCCGCTAAAAACCCTAATCAAAGTAACTCAAATCAAGTCTTTCTATTGATTAAATAGTTTCAAACAACGTCTATGAAAACATCACCCAAACCATAACAGGTTTACTGTTAACCTTACGAAAAAATGAGGTTACCATCTTGATATTTTTAGCGTTAATACCTATGATAGATCCCATTCCGACATTATCCCAATCACAGTTATGAGAAGTGAATCACACTTCGATGAATAACTGTCGGCTGGCTAGTGGCAAACCTTTTAAGAATCGCCCGAAAGTGCACCACTACAATTTTAAGGACGAACTCCTTCCATTTCAATCTCAACTCCTCACGATCTATATTCAATTTCTACACTCTAAAATGGCGTATTTTTCCAGTCGTCACTAAAAAAAATATTTTCAACTCCTGATAACGTGGACGCCTCCTTGAAAAAAATGTGAAGCAGTACAAAAAAAAATAAAAAAAACTTGAATAACGAATGACACATGAAATCTTGAAAAGTTGACATCAGCGAGTATCAGCATTCCATTAAACGTGAAAAATTCTACCGAAGAAAATGGTACACTTGACCGGAATTCAAGACCGAATATTATGTAATAATCAAATGAAGATAGCATTACCACTGCATCTCGTGGGGATGACTTACTACTATTTGATGTACGGGTGAACTTCGATAGATTATAATTCCACCCACCAAAATACTCAACATTCCCGCTCTGTTCTTCGAGAAGTTTTGAAAATGATTGCTTAGGCGTCAGTTGTGTCGCTCATAGATTCATCGTCACTAACTATGTTCACGCTAGCGAACGAGGTATTTCTTTCCCGTGATCTATTTTAGCACAGACTTCATCATGAGTTAACTATCGCATTAGCACTTTCTCCCGTGTAAAGTACTGATTCGAAAGCAAAATAAATGCAAAAAATTGAACTTCGTAACCATCGCACAGTTGAAGAAATCAAGATCAAGACTGGATCAAGACCAAAATTTGAATGCGAAATCCCGATTTGAAAACAAAGCAAGACACGAAAATTCAAAAAATATATGTAATCAGGTGAGCGAGAAAGATGAGTTAGTCATATTCGTCGTCATACATACGATCTTCGTGAATACCAGCATGAAAACTACACACACGACTACACTAAGAATTAAGAATATAAAAAAGCAATGAGGGGATGAAGAGAAAGAGAGAGATCAGAGATAGGAAAATGGGATAAGTTGCATGGGTTTCCTGTTGCCACCCAAAGGGGTACCATGCTAGCATCGTTGGGACCCAATTCTCGGCCTTCGTCATAGAAGCGACGAAGGCCGAATGGCCGGCCCAATCACGCATCTCGTATCTACACCTCTCATGATGAAAGATACGAGAGACGTCCTACTGTGCCATGTTACAGCCCCGCCTTCAAAACAGGCGAATGAAAGGCTGCCTTCGGAAACGAGAAATGACGAGACAGTATTAGCATTTCCTTGACAATACTTTATTACAACATGTAGAGTCGCATATTGCTAACAACCAGGAACAATAAAAATAAATTACACTATAATAAAACAATTACAGAAAAATATTAGGACATATACAAGCATTCATTAAAAATTAGAAATACAATATTTCACATCTAACCCAAATAAATGCTGCTATTATATCATTAATGGAGGAATGGAAGTTTCATATAATTTCCTAATGCTTTAACTGTGTGTTTACAGTGTCACATTAGTTGCCTAACATCTTTAAGTGTCCTACCTAACCCATCAGCTAAGTCACTTCATTCTCCCTCCACTTCTCTAAGGGGTTTATACTCTGCACGCTCCAAGAAGATATTTAATTAATTACCACTACACGGCAACACGAATTTCAATTACTCGCGTGGAACAAAATTTAATATTATTTGAAGAATATTTTTAACGTAGCAAAGACGATCTAAAGCTGTCAGAATAATCTAATTTCAAAATAAAGGTAAAACTAACGGAAATTAATTTGTCACAGCCACCTGAAAAAAATACACACGACATAATGAAATCACACCATAAGAAATAATCACTATCGAAATCAGTAGAAGCACAAAAATAATGAAAATAAGCTATTTCTTTAAATTTCTGAAAATAAGCTATTTCTCGTCCACCTGAAAAAGAAACTACGCACTACGCAAAGTGCTCTAGTCAAAGAAACTCGGAAATAGACAAATTTGAATTCAACGGGAGAGAATTCGCACAATCATCAACCTGGAGCAGTGAACAGAGTATAAAATGTTTCTTTAATGCCCCGTCGGAGGGCCCTACCGCGAAAAGACCATGTCTCGTGAAATAACCTTAACCGCCCTACACACTGCGTGCCCTGGAAGAGGAGTCGATCCCTTACCTCGAATCATCTGCAAGGTCCCTCGGCGGAAGAACTCTGCTTTCCATCGGCGATCCCACGTCGCATTGCACTAATCACACAACTGACCATTTCACAAGAACACTATCACACTCACACTGCACTAATCACTCTCTTCTCTGCTGCTTGCTGCACTATTGATGATCTAGTAGAATGTGAGGAGATCGAAGCCACAATTAGGTTAAGCGAAGACAAATGACAACTTTTATAAAATTGTGCTGTGAAAATTACGAAAGATGAAAATTTAAGGTAAGCTGCGTGCTTCACAGAGAATATCAAGAGGCTATTTCTTCCTAATTACCGAATTTTAACAGAATTTAGAAGGCAGACGTAGATAAGTCGGAATCCGTGCCTGTAATACCAAGCATGGTTCAGATTTTGGCGATGAAATCAAATGATTGCGAGAACAAAATAAGAGAATTACATGAAAAACGAGAAAATATACTGGACGTACCGAAGAGCGGCGAAGTTAAACCAAATGGTGTAGAAGGAAGTAAAGATTATAGAATAGAGGTTCCAGATATACATTCGGAGAAATAATTCTTTTCCCCGTGAGAAATGCGTGCATTGAGGATAAGATTCAAATAGCATTACTGAGAGCATTAGAGAATCCAGAAGAAATTGGATTACGGTAAAAAAAAAAAAAAGAGATGGTCAACATTGTCGCAACCCACTTCGGTATACGAACGTCAACGAGGCATAGAAAAACTCAGTGAAGATAAATTCAGTTGCACTGCAAGACAATATAGCATTGAATAAGAAATAAGTAATAAAATTAAGGATAGCGATGAATTTGAACAAATTAAGAAGCGCTGCGAGTAGGAAAGGAGAACTTTTGAGTGAAGACTCAGCTGGGAGAGCGTTAATTAATAAGTAGAAGACTGAGGAACAGACCGAGACGCGATGAGCCACAGTTGCCTGAAATGAATGGATTGAATGAATTTCAATACCTAATTTGAACTCGGTGCTACAATACAATTATTAAATACTAACTGAATCATTCGATATGGATTATATAAGAATCATTAAATATGAGAGTAGTAGTAAGGCCCATGACATTGGCAGAGATTAATAGACACTACGGAGTGAAAGCCCAAATATTCACGAGTATACACGATAAACATATCACAATCTCAAATATTTCCATATAAATTACTGCAGACAATTGAAATAATTCTTGTTCTTCGGCATTTAATGATCGACTTACATTTCGAAAGCAGGAAGCGAGGCAACCACGATGTCCAGGAATCCGCAGACACACCAACGTTTCAACTTCTTCATAACGATTTCCGGCAGCACTCGCGTATGTTAACAGCACGGCGAATGAAGAACCATTGAGAATTAAAAGAGACCGCTCTTTGCCTTATATACACATCTAGAGCCGTCTGTTGGGTGGAAAGGGGACATGGTGGGGAAGGACTGGGGTCCGTCTAATTCAACGTGAACACTCCTGAAACATTGAATAGGAGAACTCTAGTTGAATGGTGTTCGTAAAGATAATGTATAATAGGGTGGCAGAGGACCTTCCAAAAGTGGAGAAAATGACGACATTCTTGAGAGCTGGCGTCAAACAAAAGACAGTCACACGACCAACTCTCTCCTTACCATCCCGACTGCCAACAATAAGGAGCTGCATGCAGTCTGGCCCGCTTACCGATAGCCGTCAAGAGGCCGAGAGGGCGTTCGATGACTGCTATGCCCCGCACAACCAGAAAATGCACCCTCGGAATGCTCAGGCGGAGTATTGGATATTGTCCGATTCGACTTGGAGGCAATCATTAGAAACGAATGGGATTTTCCACAACCCCGACGACTCAGAAGAGCGTCTTCACGGAATTGTCTGACGATGCCGATACGAACGTGGAAGTTATTTTATTAATTTATTGGATAGGTTCTTCTTAAAAAAATTACCAAAACGTGAAAAGGGCAATATTTAGAGTTTTTATGATCGGACAGTCTATATCCTTCCAATATCTCTGCATTTTTAATGGTTCCTTTTAGGGATGAGTCGATTCCAAATGTCGATTCTCGATTCCACCGATTCTAGGGAACGGAATCGGAATCGAGAATCGATCGCCTAAAGTCGATTCCGATTCCATCGATTCCAGGAAGATAAATGTTTTGAGCATAGACTATAAGTTTGGGGCATAAAGGCTGCCATACACCTAAGCGGCCGCGGTGTCAGCCTTCCCCGCGCGGAGGATACGCCCGGCACGCGGGTGCTGCGACGAACATGCCTAAGAGGCCTCGGAAACTTGAAAATGTCGGCAAGAGTGGCATTATGAATCACATTCGGAGAATTCATCTGGACCACCAATTTTAAAGTATAATAGATCGAAATATATTTTTTTAAATTTTGAATGGTATTGGAAGTCTGATGATAATAAAAACGTGCAGACGGCGAGTTCTCCTGCGAAAAAAGTTTGTTATAAATACGCGCTGAGAGCGGGTTTTTTATATATGTAACTTTGTTTAGACAAACACGCGTCTGCGTCAATAATAAAATTTTTAGACACATTCGCGTTTGTATAGCCCAGTTTCATCAATGCAACCCTTGAGAAAGTTGATACTTGCTTGGCATAAGCCGCCGCGGCCTCCGGGCGGACTCGACAGGTTGCCTCCGGCCGCCACCGCGCACCCGCCAGGCTGCTCTGGTATGTATGGACGCAATGAACGCTACATTATTGTTTAGCCACCGCTGCTACTGTTATTTTTAGGGATGGTTAGATCGGATACCTCGGACCCAAATATCCGCGGATATTGCCCTTCATCGGATACATCGGATCCGAAGTCGCGGAAGACATCGGATCTGGATCCGAAATTTTAAATAATAGCTTCAGTGAATGCAACACCCCATCAGGGTGGATAGAGTTCCGATTCTCTCTTCGAATGCGCCGTCGCATGCGATTCTTGTCCTACTCATGAACCATTTTGCTTGAAAGCTCTCGCAGAGGTTACGAGTAGAATTTCAGCCGTGGCCAGGATTTTCAGCCAGAAAATAAAAAAGGCAAAATACGACTGGCACATAGTGTGACTCTTCCCAAGAGATTAAACAATCATCGGGGGAATCTCAGCGCCGTAGGATAATAACGTAATAACCACGTCAAAAGTAACAACGTCGCGGATTTCAGAAAACCACCTTTGGCCGTCCATCAGCCCGTGCCTCTATTGTTGTTTTTTCGTATCCGAAATCAAACGGATCATAAATCATTGTCTTCTAAGGAAAATATGAAATCACACGAAAACAATTGAAGCGTGTTTCATCCCTACCTCGTCGCACCAACTGACCTTTTTTGGCCTACCTGCTTCAATTCTCCGTTTCTAGACGAAAAATGCTAGGAGAGTGAATTCTGGGCCCGAAGATATCATTAAAGCTTCGACAACAAGGCCGTGAAAGAAGTATAGGCCGCCGGCTTACCTAATGTTGTGGATAAGACACCGCGTGAAGACCTGGGGCGCTAGTGAAAATTCATCAAGTTCAGCATCCTATTCGATATCCTTCATGCTATTACCAACATAATCCTTTTAGTGTGAATTACTTTTCATTGGCAAAATAAAGAGCAGTGCAGCGGAAGAAACATATTTTAATATTGTGTAATGTTATCTGCGGATACATATGAACGATATTTTATACGGATTAATGCATATTGTGCAAAAGTAACCTACGCCACTGTACTATGCGAACATTGTGCAGTTGCTTTACCTGCCTATGTTTTTGTTGACAGAAACATTCGTTTTGCTCGAGGTATTACCAGTATTACTCAGTTATCTCGTTATCTGGACAATTAAAACATGAAAATAAGTGGAAATAATTATGGATGTTCGATATTTGAGTAAGGAAGGATGTGCCCTTGAATTGAATTTCTATCATGTTGAGGTGTGAATGTTGGACGTGGTCAACTCTATGGAATAGGTAATTATTTTAATTAAATTCTATGACTAGAACCTCTTTGATTGTGCACCTTATCCCATTTGCTTTTTTTCTTCATAGTGTAATATATGCTATTATTCATCAATCACATATAGCATGAGACATTGGACGTGTATTTTGTCAAGTGAAAATTGGCGTATTCTATTGAAAAAAGCTCTTCAATTTCTATCACGTTGAGGTGTGAATGTTGGATAAAGATCAACTCAATGAAATAGGTAAGAACTCTAATTACATTCTATGAATATGACCTCTTCGAATGGGAACCTATCTTTTTTTTTTTCTTCACAGTGAAATTTATGCTATAATTCATCAGTCACGTATAGCATGGGACATTGGCTTTGTATGCTGGACATGGTTAAGTGAATATTGGCAAGATCTGTTGTAAAATGCTCTTGGATTTCTATCATGTTGGGGTGTGATTTTTGGATAAATTTCAACGCAATGGAATAGGTAATGATCTTTGAAATTTAATTTTACGATTACATCCCCTTTGATCTGAACTGGAGTCTTTCTCTAGTAGAACTTTTTTTCTTCGCTGTGTAGTCAATGGTTTCATTCATTATCCTCTTCTATCGTGAGACATTGGATTTGTATGATTGAGGTTCTGAACTGTTGGGTGCCCTTTACTGTTGAAAAATCGTAATTTTAATATTGTTCAAAAGTGGTACACCCATAGCTGGTTCTGATACTAAATATCTACCAAATTTTAAAATTGATATAAGTTTCTTTATGGAATAAGAATTCTTATGTTTGGAAAAACTGGCTCATACATTAATGGTGTTGTTTCAGCTATACTTGTGGCAGTCCTAATGGAGCTAGAGAGCTGGTTGCCTAATGGAGGCCATGTTGCAGGTTATTTTATGCTAATTCCAGTTTTACAGATCACATTAAATGATCTAGTCTGAGTAAGGTTACAGTAATGAACTGAATTTTACAGTCAGAGTGGAACATGTTAAATTTAAATTTACTTCAAGGGAGTCTTGCAAAGTTTTAGGTGTAACAGTTTCTCAAGGGCAATATTCAGAATTATGTACGTATGTTTCAATCAATTGGTGATCAGTTGAAATGCTATTTTACACTGCATTGCTTGTTATTACTTAAGTTATTTTCTATGCCACATTTTGCTTGGCATTGTCACTCATTCATTTTATGATTTGTTGAGTTGAATATTCACAAGTGGGGTGTGGCCACTCAGTCCAGCTAATAATTAAGCTAATAAATGAATCACTCAACAGATTTGATCATCATCATGACATAATGTAATAGCTTAGCCATGTGGTACTTAATTTTATCTTCAATAAAAATGTAAGGAAAAAGTCTCACCAACAGAGAAACAAGATAGTCGTTCATTATCTGGTTGTAGATTAAGTCTTGTGAAGTACGGACTCAGAAAGCCTCAGATAGGCCCTTAGTCATGTGCATCTATTTTATCATCAGAGGTTCTTTTGCATTATGTCTCAAACTCCTAAGTTATGACTTAATTTAGATGTTCCACCTGTCAAAAGAATATTCTTTAAATGTCAAGAGTCATCAAATTTGAAACATTTCACTCTCCAAATTTTCAAGTTCCCCCACTTTAGGTGTTTCTGAATAGGCACTCGTCCATTTTATTTATGTCAACTCAAGCTGATTTTTTAATTCAGTTGACATTTTTTTTCATTTGAACCTTGACTTCCAGCCTGAAGAAGCAGACTGGAATGCCTGCTATACATGCCATCTTCAGATGGATAAATACAGCAGAGAACTTGAAAGAATGTTGCATAACCCTTCTGCAAAACTTTCTATCTAATACTTGTATCTCACTGGAAATAGTGTACAAAATGTTGGTATATGACACCTTTCCCATCTCTGCAGCTCAATTAAGACAGCACAAAGAGTGATGAAAAATATTTGTTCTCCCTTTTTTGTCAGTTTATGAAAATATTACTTAGCCATATTTCTGTAACTGCTTCAGATAAAAAATTGAAAATTTGGTAATTATTGCTCCAGCACTTGCAATCATCGTAACAAATTTCCACAAAATCTAAAATGGTGAGGTAAACACTTTATTTTGCATTGATATGGAATGGCTCGTGTTGAACTTGATGGAATTGACTATGTACTTTGATATTCATATCTATGGCCATCTCTCTTTTACCAGGTAACATATTGTCATTTATCTTTTTTTTTACCTTGACAGTATCTGAATTGATGTCATTCATCACCCAAGTACAATGTGAAACCTTAGATCAGGATAATGGAGCAGTTAAACTGATGAATGGGATTGAATATTGAAAAATTCCATTGGATTTCTAACATTCCAAGGCATGGAGCTTAGAGGTATGTAATCAACTTGATGGGATTGCTAATGTACTTTCGCATTCATCTTTATGAGTACCTGCTTTTTATTGGGTGACATATTTTTATATATTTTTTGTTTGCTCTGACAGTATCTTGAAACTGAAGTTGCTGAAGTGGTTCAACCTGCAGATTTCTCCTGCGGCAATGGACATGGAAATGAAGCTTTGCTCTTAACCAAATTAATAACCTTGATAGGAAAATATGCAAAAGTAAAATTTTTGACATTGCCATGGTGTACATCTAAGGTATTCCTTATCTTTGCCTACAGGCCATCTTATAGTCAGTGTTTTCATATCAATGGTGTAGCTGTATGTATTTGGAATTACAATGATGCGTAACCAATTAGAATCATGACCACTTAATTGTGCCATTAGATTTTTAAGAAATCTTTGTATTTCATTTACATTTTTATTTATTATGTTATGCAGTGCCATACAAAGTGTTTTTGGGGTAAAAAAGCATTTAAGGGTGCGATTCATAGAGACACTAAAATTCCTCACTTTACAAAGTCTCTTTACGGTAAAGTGAGAGTTTAGCTAAAGTTCACTTCAAAGGCATCCCCAGGATCTCACTTTATAAAGTGGAACTAGCTGCTTAAGTCTCGATCAGGCATTGAAATTTTGAGTGTTGGCAATGAACGCTTCATAAAGGTTAACAAAAAATTGACTCAGGATATGAATTGCTAAGTTGTTTACAGGTTTTTGGGGACTAGGTTTCCATGTTGTATTGTGCAAAGATTTTATTAAGCTACATTTTCTCGTTCTCTCATTTTGTGTGCAGATGTAAATTAATACTGCGTTGTCCGAAGCTTTTCCCCACTAACTTTTTTGTATGATAATGACTGAGTTAGGTGAATAAAAGCTCACTTTTAATTAGCTTCCTGCATTGGAAATGCACTTCGATGTTTTCAGCAAAGTAAAGATACAAATGCTGATATTTTCACATCATTTTATGATAATCTTGCCTGTTTAACTGCACACGGTTGTTTGGACTACATGTTAGTCGAAGTTTGATGGTATAAGTTCATTGAAGGTGGGTGAAATAGTGAAATTCTCTCACGTTAACATGAAACTGTAGTAATCAATTTGAAGATTTTCCAATCAGTGGTTGTCTCAGGTGGACGCATATTTTGAAGTAGGTATTGGTGTTTATTGAATTTTTTTGTTCTTACCAGTATTTTAATTCTTGGGATGTTGATGTATGCGGCTGTATGTATATACATCCTCGATAAAATATTGCTTAGCTGCAGATAATATGACTATGAGGGAAAGTATGTTTTACTTATTTATTGCTGCCTTTCATGGCAAGATACTATTTCATCATTGTAAACATTCAAATGACTAATCGAAAAACGAAACAAAAACTCTCTAGTTTCAAAATGACAGAAACAAGAAAATGTTAACATAATATGGAGGCATGTGGAAAGAGTACATAAAGCAATTATGGAATGAAAACGCTTAAAATACAATGAAATGTTTAGAAAATAGCATTTGGTTTGCCAAACGATATGAAAATCAAGTCTGCTTAAGAGGACCATTGGCTCCAATATAAACAGAAATTTGCTATCATTTCTAGGGGGAAATTCTAGAATATAAACACATGCATAACCTAAGAACATAATTAGCTTGTTTTAAAAATCAACACAAATTATGCCAACCTATTCAACCACTTACTGTGCTGTAATTATCACATAATCGTAAAAATGTCCTAGGTAGTATAACAACTAATAGAGTTCAACTGCAGAAGTAATGGGTCATCTCCAGCAATACTGACTCGATATATTTTCCGGAAAGAGAGACACATTACGTGTCTGGTTATTTCTTGAAATATGCCTGTCTTCTGCTGAGTCTCACCAAAGAATTAATTCCTATTAATTTCCGTAACCCAAATATCTTCATATTTCAACTTCAAAAGCAGCCATATTTATTCATCCGTAAAGAACACTTTACCCTAAGTGAGCTCCGGTTGGGCACTTTACGGTAAAGTGACAATTCTGCCATTTTTCTTCTAAAGTGGTGTTTATGAAACAGAGAAAGCAGACTTTAGCCTGGCTAAAGTAGACTTTAGCCCAGCTAATGTATACTTTAGCTTAAAGTGCCGTCTACGAATAGCACCCTTAGGGATTCATTTCATTATTAATGTTGAGGTGCAGTTCTCAAACTTTTCTGTTGCACATTTGATTGTTACTTCACATTTGTGGATATAATCCCATCTTTTTGTATAATTGTTTTGTATCATTTTATTGTTCTGTGTCAAAGGCTACTGCAGTGTGATCACAATGTAATATGCAAGAAATCTTAATAAATGTGCTTTGTATTACTCAATTATTTTTTTTTAGTGTTTTCACCCTAGCGAACCGTAATGGATATCAACTATGATAACGGGTCATTGGCCCGAGTTGTTAATAAATAGTAATATTGGTAATCCTTAGGAAAGGGGGGCGGGGAAAAAGGCTATTCAATTTGAATTTAGCGCTCTAGCATAGCCGAAGTTACTTTTTTGGCCGCTGCAAAAGTAAGATGGCGCTACAGTAGGCGGCCAAAACTTGCTACGTCATTTTTAACACGTACATACACATCTTTCTAGAGTATATAATCTTTGTTCGACAATAAGATGATATGCGCGAGATTTAAAAAAGAATTAGACCAAACGAGACGCATTCCTGACCATATTTCTGTTTATTTTTCAGCTCTAATTGAACGCCGCTCAGTTTTCTATCTATAATTCTACATTTAGACTTTACTGATATGCAACATTGTACAAACAGCACAATTTTCAAAGAAACAAGCGCAACATTAACCCCTCAAACAATAAGAGACAGATTGGAAACGCCAACTACATGTATCACGTAGTGCGCCCGGCTTCGCTTTGAAGGCAACGACGTCACTGAAGCAAAATCTGACTCCGAACCGAACCGTGTGTGTGCACTGTGGCGTAAATTATCGCGAAGATGTGCTAAATCCACCTCACCATACTGAAGCATTTTCGGGTGAAACACAAGTCCGTATGCGATGAGAAAGTAAAATTCGGGGGAAACGTGCGTGAGGAAAATTTGAATTCAGTCGATGGCAGGGGGGTAGCCAGGAATTTTGTTAAGGGGGGGGGTTCAAAACCAGGGGGGAAAATTTTTAAACAACAGGGTACAAAGGAGAGGGTTTCAAACTAATTTTAACACCCTTCATAAAAGAAAAAAAAATCATTTTGCAAAGATACATTTTTCTTTCATTTTTCATTTTTGTAAATTCATGATTTTTAAATATTTTGTTTCCTTTTATGAAGGAAAGCAATTGTGTTTTTATTAGTGATGGGTCGATTCCAGAATTTTATCGATTCCGATCCCAATTCCGATTCTACCGATACCGATCCCATCGATTCTCATGCCATAGGCTCCAAGAAAAATATCACTTAATTCCAGGCAACAAGAAAACCACTTAAAAAAATATTACTCTGTGAAAGAGTCAGTTGACAAAAGCATATTTCATATCATCACTATGTAATTAAAATATAATAGCTAAATTTCAAAACGGAACATACCTGAAAAGTGTTGTTACATGATAGGTATTACTTTAGAATATTAGCACTCATGTTTAAATTTAAAGTAAAAGTATCTCCTTTAATATCTATCTTTTATTGATAATATCTTATCATTATCAATAATGGCTCACAAATTTAGTCTCCTTTTACAGTTTTTAACTTTTTGCTCAGAAAGCAAAGCATCTTCACTCTGTCAGGATAAAGCCTGTTGCATTTTACTTCACATATTTTTCCTGCTATGTCTTTCACTGAACACAGGGGATGGCGGTATGGCAAGAAACCTCTTCGCTAATACTTTCAGCCTTGGGTAGGAGATACAAGTCTTCCAGTATTTCCCAGGGAAGAATTTGATAGTGCATTCATCTCTGATAAATAAGCTTCCACTTCAGCTTCAACAGTGTTTGCTATGGTGACTTTGGGTACTTATCCAAATGCATCACTGTATCTTGACCATATACCTGTCACAGGCTCCTTAGTCTGTATTTGCTCCTTCGGAATTTAATAGGGATTTCCAAGTAGCACTTTTTGATATCTATTCGAGTTGAAAATTACTCACGAGTATCGAGTCGAGTCGAGTATGATAATTTCTGAACCAGGCAATACAGCAATGCATGCTACAATATATTCTACTCCAATTTTCTATGACGAATGTATAGCCTAATTTAAGAAGGGAAATATAATGAGGATGGTTGATGGTTATTGTCAGAAGTAGGAGATGAATGAAAATTAATGTGTCTTCAACAGTTCCATAGGGACAATTGAAATTAATTAACCCCAAGTAATATGTCGACCATATATATGTATCCAACTACAAGGGAGAGCCCTGAGTATAGTAATTTTCACAGCTATAATAAAGATTACATACTACGTCTATGAATCATGTAATATTTGGCCCTTTCAAATTCTCAAGCAGAATAACCAATTATTCTATATGCTCAGCCAGCAGGTTTTGACGTCTCCATGTTAAAGTATTGCTGCTGCAGAAAATTGCCTTTTGCTACACACTTGTGTGACTGAGCAAGTACTTTCCTACCAAAATTGCAAGATTTCGGAGACTTTGGAATTTTAATAAAAATTATACCAACGATTTTTTTTTGTATCTTGAATCTTCATGGAATTCAAGTAGACGAAGCAAACAAACTTTAGAACTTAACTTTAGTTTTGTAGAGCCAAAAAAATTCTATTTTTCTCACGTCATTAAATCAACCTTAAAATTTCTTGCTTTTTTTAAGTTCAAGAAAGAAAATAAACGCTACACATGAAAATCACATCAGACGGACGCAGTAATAAAAAAGGCTAAAAGAGCCTTGTGGTGTCAAAACTCCCGCTTCCGCGCGACTCACCTCGGCGAAGGTGGAAAGGGAAAAAGGGTATCGGTTGTTGCCTTTCACGGAAAGTGTTCATTTTTCTCTCTCTTAAGCATGCTGACTTAATCTCTT
Source organism: Ischnura elegans (assembly GCF_921293095.1). Taxonomy (NCBI): domain Eukaryota; kingdom Metazoa; phylum Arthropoda; class Insecta; order Odonata; family Coenagrionidae; genus Ischnura; species Ischnura elegans. Next base: position 107,010,165 of record NC_060253.1, on the reverse strand, counting down.
CACTTTACTTCAATACCCGAGCCATATTTCTTATGCGTGGGATGGTTCCGAAAAATATCCAATCCTTAGTATTTTCACTCGAGTAATGCGCTAAATGGTCTAGTCGATCTATACATAATCCTTTTTAACATCCTCAGTTAAGTGTTTTAAGTCAATGAAGACGATTATTAAGGCTAATGTTTTAAAAAATTTGAAAAATCGGCCTCAGTTACCGAGCCTCAGAGTTCCGCGGCGTGTAGCTCAGCCTTGACGCGCGATTGAAAAATCGCTCTTATTTCCTTCGTCGCAAACTTTTTTTTTTCCAAGATCTCTAATTAGTACTCTTTATGAATCTCTACTCTATATTGTGATTCAAATTTTCCGAGTTATATTTTTCGTAAACGAAAGATAATGTCTACTTTATGTCAAATTTCACGTGAAAAACGGGTCGGCCATTTTGCGTTGTAAAATCAGACAGATGAGAGCCAAAATCCTCAAAAGTCATTGAAAGTATAGGCAAAGCACCAGGTCAAAGGAATATAGCGTTTTTTATTTCATAAAACTCATACCAACGCAAAACCACCTGGATAAATTAAAAGATTTTTTGAGGAAAAACGATATCTCGCGTGGCATTGAAAAATTGTGCCACTGTATCTCACTAAAGGGTCGTATTTATGTAAAATGGCTGTAAATCTATATCTGGTCATGATTTATGAGTATTTACGCTAAGTTTTTTGTCTCTACCCCCAAAAAGGTCATTTTGGACTTTATTCCAGCTTTTTCCGATTTTGGACCAGTGTGCGCCGGGTAGGAAGACGATCGGCCGCCCCGGCTGGCGTAACGGTATTCGGCGCCCACGTCGACAAATATAGTGTAATCGGCAAGCTGAAAGTACTAACTACTCGACTCGATTCGAATTTTCGAGTACTCGCACATCCCAAGATATGTGTTTTGTTATTACGATTACGTGGCGCGAAAATTCGAATGACTGTTGGAAACGCGGTCGTATATAAATTTGTGGTTTGAAGTACTACTGGAATCGAAATCGATTTTTCACTTTGGCAAGTACTCGTTTTCGATTCCGGTTCTTGGTCAAGTATCGAGGAATCGAAGAATCGAGGAATCGAACCGACCCATCACTAGTTTTTATATTTTGGGGGGTCCTCTTGCTATGCCACTGGTCAGTGGTTCATCTTAAGATTTTTCCTATTTTCATTTCCAAACCCAAGCGTAACAGTTTAGGCCCTGAGTATGTAAAGATGTTTTTAAAAAACAACTTGAAAGCCCATAAAATTATTTTTAATTTATAAAAATATTAAAATGTGTATGAAAATCTAAAAATCATTCCATGATTTTTAGATTTTCATGCACATTTTAATCCGGCCGGCCGGCCTCGGTGGCGGCGGGGTAACGTCTTCGCCTGCCAAACAAGAGGTCGCGGGTTCGAGTCCCGCCTGGGTAGATTTCCCCTGTCCAGGGCATGGTTGTTTGTGTACGTTTACTGTTACATATGTTGAACACCCCGGTGTAAAATGGCCAATGAGAGCTGTATCCGGTGGTTTTAGAATAAAATAAAATAAATAAAATAAAATAAAAATGATTGTATGTATCCAGAATAAAATTGAATAATGACTTTGTTTAATGACAGGAATTTGAAAATGCCTTTGGATTCAAAAATATCCAAATCGAAGATCTGGCTCCAAAAATCCTGGATCCGTCCATCCCTAGTTATTTTATTCCATTCAATTCTTAAATTTTAATGACAGAAATGCTACAGATAAATCAAAATCCCACCTGTTAGAAGGAATAAGAATCGATGGAATTGGAATCGAGAATCGGGAATCGATTTGAAGGAACCGGAATTGGAATCGGAATCGAAAAAAAGTGGAATCGACTCATCCCTAGTTCCTTTATTGGAAAATAGAGTGATCACCATTTAGGCAAAACGCAGTCGCCTATCTGCCCTTCATACTTCACCAGGGTGTTTGTCAGGGGGTGATAAGGCATCGGCTTTCAGCATGTAGCATGATCCTCTGTAAGTCGTAAGCAAGCAGTGTCTTTGTGTTCGACTAGGTCAGGTGATCTGTCGTAGACGTTAAATAGCGGAATCCTGGCAGGCAGTGTGTATCACTCTAAGACGATAGCAACTTTTCCCAGCCAAATGGTTGTCTCCTGGGAATTTCAGGTACACTTACATAGTTTCAAGAATATATGAATCACTTTATTCCGCCATGACATTGTTGAAAGGTTAGAAAGAGGGTGGGGGTTAATTAGGGTTAGGGAGGACGCATTTTGCCACTTGGTGTTTGGGATGTGGTCCGGGTTGTACCCAGGGGCGGTCTGGCCAGTTCGGTTGTTCGGCGATCGCCGAGGGCCCTCACAACGCTCGCGTCTATTGTGAGGTATATATGAAGGGCGTAATTAGAAATGAAGCAGATTAATTGAGCTTCAGTTTTATTCTGTTATTAAATTCTAAGTTTCCATTAGTTTCTTCAATATAAGAACTTGCGTGGGTCAGTCTCCAGGGCGCGAGGGAGGTAAACGCCCCTAACTGGCTGCAGTGAATACATATGCACCACCCGTACACCCCAAGCACCAACTGCCAAAATGCGTCCTTCCTACCACCCTACCCACCACTAATTAACCCCCACCCTCTTTCAAACCCTCCATCTATGTTATGACGGAATAAAGTGATTTATATATTTTCAAAACCAACTGTACCTTAAATTCTCAGGAGACAGCCAACTGGCTGGGAAAAGTTGCTATCGTCTTAAAGTGATGCATAACATTGCCTGCCAGAATTCCGCTATTTAACGTCTACGACAGATTACCTGACTTAGTCTAACAGTATGACACCGCGTACTTGCGATTAAACAGGGATCATGTTTTATGCTGAAAGCCGATGCCTTGTAACCCCCTGCGAAACACTCTTCTGACGTCTCGAACCTTTTTCCATTGATACACCGCGAGCAATGCAGAGCTATTAGAAGGTTATAGACTGCCCGATCATAAAAACTCGAAATATCGCAGATATTTAATAAATGATGCATGTCAAGTTCTCACCACGTACTCCCTTCCTCGCTCACTTCAAGGCTCACGTTCCCTGCCTTCTCTCTCTCGCTTCTTCCTTCCCTCCCCTTGCATTCAAGATCGTTTTCAATAATGCCTAGACACCCACGAGTCCCACTTAACTGAAGGGGCCAGGTAAGTGAAAACTGGGACACATGAAGCTAGCCTGCCTTCGCTGCACCAAGTGCCCAAGAGGACGGCAGCGGACGCGACTGAGCTACCGACGCTGGAGTCAAACTCCAGGAGCAAAAACTCAATCCGATTTAAGATTAGCGGATGGAATGCACTGAGGTAACTCACGTCCACATTCACGTTGGGCCTAGACAGGTTTTTCTTTCGAGCTCCTTGGCGAGGTTCATCCTCTCCGCAGATTTTATTGCAGACTAATTTTTGAAGCGAAAACTTCCGATTGCGCGTCACGCACTTTGTTTCAGAGGGGTAAAAAAAAAACTCTGAACTCGCGTGATCGTCGCCTCAAAACCTTCAACGCCTTGATGTTAACGAAGGAGAGGGAAATAAAGAGAGAAAGATTTTTGAATTTGATCGTTCAACAAGCCTGAAAATATATTCTAAAGCAAAAAGGGTCGCTGCGTTTAGTGTTGGCAATATTTGGTCGATTTTGTTCATAGCAATAGTTATAAAAATTATTTCCTCTAATTTCGGTTAATAACTTGGGTTTTCCAAGATTATATTCCTAATCCAGTTGCCGGCATACCGTTTTTAGTATTAAGTTGAAACTTGCAGGAAACGTATATTGTACATTTTTACCATACTGGTCAACTATAATATCTTTTCAACTCAGTTTGAACGTTGTTGTGTCTGTTTATATTTATATTTTGGACGCAAAATATGGAATTTTGTAAGGTACAAATCAATCGCCTGCTAACTATCTTATCTTCCTGTATGGGTCCATATACGCTGCGTATGAAATTTGAAAAAAAAAACTGTATTCATATATTTTTTTGGTGAAAAAGTTATAACTTTATCTTGAGTACGAAAGGAATTATGAATTTTTAATTTTCTCAAATATTTTTACCGCTCCATTATTTAAGCCGCTTGCTATTTCACGGCCTCTTTTGTGGATTTTTTATTCATAAGTCGGCTTACAGTTTTTAACACCATCCTAAAAACTGCATGGTAAGTTTTTGATGCCTAATTTCTTATAAAGGTAAACCTTTTTATGTTTTTAGCTGAGTTTCGACGTTGCTATATTCAGTTAAGTATCTATGGGCCTAAATTGCCTATTTTTGTATGGTGGGAAGCAGTCGCCTACTAACTGTAGTATCATACGATATAGGTCCATATATGCTGCGTATGAAATTTGGATAACACTATAAAATTATTTATGGTGAAAGAATTGTAACTTTATCTCGATTGCAAGGGGAGTTATAAATTTGTAATGGTCGCACCCCGTCAAGCTTTCCTTACTGGCCTGAGTCTGCGCTGGAAGCTCCCACCTACCAAGGAGATCGTTTTGCCATTAGATAGGTGGGCGAGGTATGGCTATTGTTTTGACGAGGAAGAGATTTTCCCTAAGGAAAGATTTTTTCGCTTCAAGAGACAATGTAAATCCTGCTGATGTTCATCGCTACGTCGAACAATTTAAACATCGAATGAAATAGATTTAGCGTATTGCGCTTGAGAACTTGTTAACCTTACACTATTTCACGTCGGTGAAGTGTAAATGTTATGTACAACGTTAAGTGCCTAAAAATTACATTAAAAGAGATTGAATCTCTAAACTAAAAAGCAAGGCACTGTTTACCTTTCGCTAACGGCCATAGCCTCTCCACCACATTTGGTAACATCAGCTGTAAAAGTATTTGGTAATCAATTCTTAAACCTAGCCGCTGCAAACGAACACGAGAGGTAAGGATCAGCAAATCAAAAGAGGTCGAAAACTCATCGTGAAAATTTATCAATGGAATTAGAAAGGCTGGAGCAAAACTCTTCACAAACTATCACGAAACCGCTATTTAATATAAACATTACATTTAATAAAATTACATTAAAATAGGAATGCGAGATTGGATCTCTAAACTGAAAAACAATGCACTGTTTGGATTAACCATGCCAAATGATCGAATTAAAAGCACCACAAGATACAAAACTACAATAGATGCTGTTTATACGAGACATTTGGATGGATTCGAGTCAAAATTGTTTATTCCTTACTTCAGTTACCATAAGCCTATATTATCAGTTTTAGAATGTACAAATAAAGACAATGATAGCAATACAAGATTAATAGGGTAGTTTCCTTCATCAAAGAAAACGAAAGGCATTAATTGCGATTCATTACCCACCATTACTGTATTCATAATATACAAATTATTTCGTTTTAGAAATACCGGTTTAGACGAATGGCAATGGACCATTTTTATCCTCATTTGAAAAGGGCCAGATTGGCGCCCATGCGATGCCACTCCACGTGACGTCACAGGGACCTAGTTTCTATACGAGTAGATAAGAGTTTTACAGCGTCTGAGATTACCAATGCGTGCATGAGGCGCAGAGCTCAGGGAAACATGTCTTAATAATCACTTATTAAAACTGGCTAAGGTCGGAAAGTTTTCTTCAATTGATAAGGTATTAATAATCCTTATTTAAGCCAAGCGCAACCAGTCAGCAGGGTACTCAGCTACCCGCTAGCAGCCTGCGTCGAATCAGCGCTAAGCCTCGCCTCAAGGTCACCTCACAAGGCGGCAGCGGGAACCAGAAATACGTCACACGGAGAGATTTCCCGACATTCATTCTTACCCGTTGCGTTTTCGCGCGCTAGAAAATTTTCACTTTTCATTTAATCGCTAAAAATAGATATCGTCATTTAAAAATCTAAAAGCGTGAAATACGTACTCCAGGAGTAATAATCTTTCGATTTAGGCAATAAAAAAATAATAGGAAACCACCCTATTGAAATTACCGTTGAAGATGGGAACTCAGATATTGTTAATACTGAAAATAGATAATTACATAACGTTCATTTGGCAAGATGGGCTTCTTGTACATTTTAAGTTAGTGTATATTACCTATATAAACAGTAGTTGTAACAATTTTCAAATTAATAAAGATAATTAGTTCAATATAATTTTTAATTAAAATATTACTTTCAAAATAATGAAGATAACCATATTTTCTTTAAAAAAAATTCGTCGATCATCGTCCTCAATTTTTGAACATAAAAAGTTTTCACTTCCAACGGCAGTTCCACGACTGCCATGTTTCTTTAATAATGGCTCTGTTTGCTGTTACAAATTAAGTTCTATACCGAAAGGGGTGACACATATGTTTGAGACGAAAAGTGTGGTTTTCTTGATTGTCTTAGGTTTATTAAGACGACAGGGTATTCAAATTGATCCATTTTAATAATACGTAATCAGAAATAAGATGGATTGACAACTTCCTTCTTAAAGGAAGATATCAATGAAGAACGTCAATAATACGATAAGAAAAAAATAAACACAACTGAATAACAAAAATAAATAAACAAAATACAAACGATTACATTGCGCTTAAAGTAAGAGAAATTGCTCTGTACAAAAGGTATTGGTATAGTTCTTATAAAATCTACTATACGCTAATTTTAAATACTTTTCTTTTATGTATTCTTCATTCGCGTCTTATATTCTCTGGTAATGAGTACCAGTATCGACTTATTCTTGAAATGGAAATCATTCAGACACGATAACACACTTATCCTAACGACGCGACAGTGCTTCAACTCTGGGAAACACAACTGGATCGCTCCTATTGCCATGTCATTCAGTTCCCTCGTCGCATTTGCCACGACAGCTAGAGTCGCCTCAAATCTTCTTCCTTTCAGCGGTCTTTATGGTTCTGAGAAGAGGAAGTCACAAGGAGCGAGGTCAGGCGAGTGAAGAGGTCAGCGGGGAAGCCAAAGCGATCGAGTGTTTGGTCAAATGCTTATGTGCAATAACTCCATCCGATGACATATTTCGAGAATCGGTTAAGCTCTCAAATGATATGCATATAACACATAAATTATTTTAAAAAGTTTTCTGATATTGCAATTTGTTGCATAATGCTATCTGCTCTGTTTATAATTCGTTAAAATTCGTATATTCTGTTGAATAAAAACTTTTGGGCTATGTCGCCGCGTCAATTCTTGGGTGGCCCCAACGTTTCCCGACCTATGCTGGTCGCTTTCTCAAGGGATTCTGATTCTAACTTTTCTGATTTAAACGGAATCGTATATTCTGCTTGATCAACTGTGCTTAAGCATTGTCCTTCTCGCAAATTTTCGACACAAATGTTTTTCCTAATCTCCCAATGGCTATCATGTCAGTCAATTTGTACACTGGGCGCTAAAAGTATTTGGACAGCTCTTTTTTCTAGCAAAAATTGTAATTTTCTTTGTGTTGCGCTTATGTATCTGGCTTGAAATGATTCTCAGCGTGTACTATAGACAGCCTTCATTTATACATACACTGCAGCCACAGCAAGAAATAATAAACTTTCGAAACTTTAAACAAAATAGAAAAAAAATAACTTAAAATTTTTCGCACAAAAAGTATTCGCACACCTGACTTTTTCATGCTAAATGAAGTCATAAGGCACACTTTACGCAATACATAGTATTTTTTGGCATTCCTTCTGGTTTTCAGGACTACCTTAAGGCGATTTGGCATTGAATCGACATATTTTGATGTGAAAATAGGGGTCGTTTCGTCTATTCTTCTGGCACAGGAGTCTGGCAGTCATTCTTGTTTGATATATACCTTCCCCTAATTTTTGTCTCCAGAATACTCCACAGATGCGCTATCGACTTGAGGTCTGGTGATTGCGGAAGGGTGTTCGACAGTTTGAATATGTCATACTCAGCTTTGTCTTTTTTGCCGTGTTTTTCGAATCCTTGTCCTGTTTCTCAGTCCGATATTTTCAGTATTAACTTAAAAATCTTTTGCTTCAGTAGTACCTAGCATTAATTTCAGTAGTACTTAAAAATTTTGCTTAAGTATGACTATATACATCTTGTTGTCCACGATCCCTTCCATAAATATCCCTTCCATAATCGAAGGAACTTGAAGCTAAAGAAAGTTACGCTGCTCAACGCTCAATAACCAAGAAATCAATGCGAACTGCAATGCGAAAATTTAAGAAAAAAGTACTTGGTGAATTACTCGAAGAAAATCCGAAATCCTTTTGGTCGTACGCGAAAGAGCTTCAGGGAAAACATTCAACCGTAGATTCGTTATTTGATAAAGATGGTAAACTTGTCACCGAAAATATTGACAAAGCTAACACTTTAAATGCCCACTTCGAAAGTGTATACACTACTGACGATACTCAATTCAATTTAGACATCCCATGTACTGAGGATTTGATGGAAGAAATATCTATAAAACGTGATGGGATAACTAAACAACTACAATCTATTAAGAATAGTAAATCTCCGGGTCCGGAGGGAATACCCGCGCGTGTCCTCAAAGAGTTAGCTCCACAGATCGCGCCTTACTTAGAGATCATATTCAAGAAGTCACTCTCCGAAGGGAAGTTACCGCCCGACTGGAAAATTGCAAGTGTTACACCCATTTTCAAAAAGGGAAACAGAAATGACCCAGGCAACTACCGTCCAATTTCCCTAACATCAATTATAGGCAAGATACTTGAACATATCGTTGTTAGTAATATCATGACTTTCTTGGACAGACGTAACTTCCTCCATGACTGTCAGCACGGATTCCGAAAAAATAGATCCTGCGAAACACAGCTCGCGCTCTTTCTTCACGACGTTATAAAATCTGGTGAATCGAAAAGACAAGTTGACGCACTATTTCTAGATTTTAAGAAAGCTTTCGACACTGTACCTCACAACAAACTTTTATACAAATTACAGTCATGCGGATTAAACGAAACAGTTGTAAACTGGATACGCGACTTCCTCAGAGATCGTAAACAAAAAGTAGTTCTTGACGGAATTAGCTCCGATGTTGTAAAAGTTACATCAGGTGTTCCACAAGGAAGCGTAATCGGCCCCCTGTTGTTCATTATATACATTAACGATCTCTGCTCCCGCATTAGCAGTAAAATACGTTTATTTGCTGACGACGCTGTCATCTACCGCGAAATTAGTGATCACTCTGACTATGGAAATCTATCATCGGACTTAAACAACGTTCAATTGTGGAGTCAAGAGTGGGGACTCGAACTTAATCTGAGCAAATGCATGGCGGTACATTTTTTGCGGAATTCGTCCAACACTAACAATGTTTATGCAGTGGATGGCATTAACATAAAGGCAACAGACGAAGTGAAGTACCTGGGAGTTACGATAACCTCGAACCTCACGTGGGGAACTCATATAAAGAATATTTGCGGCATAGCCCTGAAGAAATTAGGATTCGTCAAGCGTATTGTGGGAAGATTTTCGGATGAGAAAGTAAAAGAAAGGTGCTATTTCGCTCTCGTCCGACCGCACCTTGAATATGCAGCGAGTGTATGGGATCCAGTGCAGAAAGACTTAATCCGCGAGCTGAATAAGATACAAAGGAAGGCTGCGCGTTTCGTCAAAAACCGCTACGGGCGTACAGACAGTGTTACCCAGATGTTAAGCGAATTAGGCTGGGAGCCGTTGGAGACTCGGAGGCTGCGCGCTAGGCTTAGATTGCTTGAGCAATTGAGAATGGATATATTTAAGAGCGACACAGAGAACATAATCTTAGAGCCACACTATATTTCCAGGTCCGACAGAAGCGATAAATTAAGAGAGATTTTTAGCCGAACGGATAGATATAAGAATTCGTTTTTCCCCCGAACAATAAAGGACTTTAATAAACGCTTGTCCCAACCTCGTTAGAGCACTTCTTTTTTTTTTTAATAGCTGTAACGGCTGGTGTCCTAACACCCCCTGCCACACGCCTTTTAGGCGGCTTGCGGGGTATTATGTAGATGTAGATGTAGATAAAGTGCAAATTAACCACTCTATACAAGCCCACGGACCCCTAAACCATCAAAGAACCAGCACCATGTTTGTCTTGCTTTCAAGTTCTTGCGATCAAGTTCAGTATTGTTCCGACGCCACATCATTTGACGACCATCGGATTTTGTACTTGCTCTCGTCAGTGAAAATCACGCTATCCCACTACTATAAAGGCTCATAATTGACAAATCCCACGAAAAATAAACCTGCCACATACGATTGATACGGGGCATCTTCCTTGTAAATCGGGAGTGGTAACAGTTTTGCTTCCACACATTCCGGACGATATCTATATATACGTAAAAAACAACACTTCTGTTGATCAGTAGTCACCTTGGGTGCGCAAGTTTTTTGGGTCCTTCTTGATCTCCCGCACGATGAATCGGCTGTCACTGACAATCAAGTTTCCTTCATCAAAGAAAAGGAAAGGCATTGATTGCGATTCGTCACCCACCATTAGTGTACTCATAATATAATAATTATTTGGTTTTAGAAATATCAGTTCACAGGAATCTTAAAGGTCACTTTTTAAATTCATTTGAAAGAGGCCAGATTGGCGCCCATGCGATGCCACTCCACGTGACGTCACAGGGACCTAGTTTCTATGCGAGTAGATAGGAGATTTACATCGTCTGAGATTACCAATGCATGCATGAAGCATAGAGCTCAGGGAAACATCTTTTAATAAAATTAAAATCACCTATTAAAATTGCCTAAGTTCGGATAGTTTCCTTTGCTTGATAGGGTGTTAATAATCCTTATTTAAGCCAAGCGCTGCCTGTTAGCAGGGTACTCTGCTAACTTCTAGCAGCCTACATCGTAGTGGCGCACCTATCCTATCACCTATCAAGGTCACCTCACACGGCGACAGCGGGAACCAGAATGATGTCATACGGGCTTTTCCCAGCATTCATACTTAGCTGTCGCGTTTTCGCGCGATTGAAAATATTTTCACTTAGCATATAATCGTGAAAAATAGGAATGGTCATTTAAAAACCTAAAACTGTGAAATACGTACTCCAAAAGTGATAATCTTTCGATTTAGGCAATTAAAAAAATAACAGGAAACGACCCTATTGGACATCCACTTCGGGGCTTGTGTGGAACATTCTGGGTCCTCCCGAACCGATATACTACGTCGTGTACAGTTGACCTAGGTCGTCCGACAAGTCCAACCAATTGATTCAGTGTCTTACATTGATCACAGTAAGTATCTAATAATGAGCTTTCGCACAGATTCAGTCGTCTCAGTTGCCTTTCGTTCCTTGCTTGTCAAGACTTTAGGTCGCCGTTCGGTCAAACATGCGTTTCACCTCGCCACAGCCTAGGTGAAGCATGTGCGCCCACAGCTGGATAGCAATGACATCGGTGGGCTTCGATAATCGCGTGTAAATCCACGTGAACCATATGCACGAATACTTTTTGCGCGTGAAAGTTTTGCATGTTCGTCTATTGGAATCAATTTATCCCCACGGCGAGAATAACGTGTAAGAAGGTATTCCTCTAAGTTGCCCTACTTGACTTGCGCTGTTACCGTAGGCGGACGACTACTCACCTTCTTTCTCAATGCTTTGTTTGCCGTTGTTCTGCGAGGTACTAAGTGCATACAGGATGAGCTCAGGGGGTGAATTATGTCTAGCCAGCCGTTGTGGGGAGGGACGGTAAGGTGATCAGTGAATAGTCAACAACCACGAAAGCTACACATCGCGAGAAAATACGTAAACAAATTCTAACGACACCATTTACGAAGATACTTTCTCACATAACGTACGACGCTAATAGCTGGCTTCCAAATTACCCTTCTTAAGACAAAAATGACGTCTCAGAGCCAAAATCTTCGAGAAATGACACTTGTATCTCCACGCCGAGAATAACTTGTAAGAAGGTATTCCTGTTAGTTGCCCTACGTGTTTTGATCTTTTCCCGTTGGCGGACGAGTACTCACTCTCCCTCTAAATGCTTTGTTTGCCATTGTGCGGCGAGGTATCAAGCGAAATGAGGATGAGCGCTGTTACATTGCGACCAACCATTCTGTCTTTTTTAGCAGTCGTAACCATCTGAACAGGCCGCTTGAACATTAGAGAGGCGAAACATAGAAAACGGAGGGAGTGTTGGAATAGGCCTTGGCCAGGAAGTTGGGATGAAAGCGTGCTTCCATATTGGAGAAGGAGTTTGTTGCCAATGTTCCCGTAAATTATTGTCTACATTACTTTACGATGAGTGCAGAAATATTCATGTCCCTTATCAGCAAGGTTGAGGGCAGTACAAACACCAGGATATAAACGTGAAGCAGTTTATTCTCGCCAGGAAATTTTTATTATTAATGATGAACAATTTATCTGAGATGATGTTATGAATAAGGCCGTAAAAACGTGCATTGAAATCTCACTTTTTTTTCTGATCGAGCAGTTGCTAAGTTCTCCATTATCTTACAATCATAGTGATAGAAACGGGGGCTGTAGTATATTTTTTCTAGTATTTCACAGGTTGTCATTTCTTCAGCTGCTCGCTTGAAATCGCATGGCCTCCACAAAACTAACCTGTAGAATTCGGCCTCGATGCCTTATGTTAATCTTTTGTCCTTTCCAAAACACCTCTTCTTGTATTGCGATTATAATACATCGCACAGTGGGCAAAAATCGCAAAATGGTGGCCAAAACCTATTTTTTACCATTTTGAATTGATCTAAAAGTTGCATAGTATTGTTCTAGAATACATCGAATCGTTAACTCAAGTATTTTAACCTTTAAAAAGTGACAAAAAATCACGAAAGTCCAAACCAATACCTCAGTGTTTGTTACCCTGATGTTCGGGATAAACAAATATGATTCTATTGGCGAATATAAAACGATAATGAGTATCTATTATATACTATTAAGCTTTGACTATTGGAAGATATTACTTTCCGAAACACCATTATACATTACTTAAAAACTAACTGTTTTTCGCTTAAATTTTAACCATATCAGAGATAAACTTATACTCATCTCCGCGGAAATATTTTCATCAACAGTTAGTCTAATGCGTATTCTACATAACGGAAAAATAAAATCCTGCGAAAACTTTCCGATTTTTCCCTCATAAAGCAAATTGATGACGATCGGATCCAGGGGCGGCTCCAGCCAGGGGGCGCGGGGGGCGCGCGCCCCCCCCTGGGCGGGGACTGACGGAATTTTTTTGCTGCTTGCAATCCCCTCTTACCTATGCCAGGAAAGGCGAGAAGGAAATGATGTTTCGTCACCCATTGTGCTACCAAGTATCAATTTGTGAAGCGAAGCGCGTGTGGCCGAAGTCACCCCATTCTACGGTACATACATTCCTACTGCCAGAAAGAGTTTTTCTAGAAGTTGAGATGTTCCGAATAATTTGTTTCACTGTCGGCAGGCGAGTTTATTTTCTTTGTAGAAAATTTCTGCAACTATATATTCCTTAGATGAGCTTGCCAGATCCATGATTCGAATTTGAAAGTCTGCAACTCCGACAACAGATTCATCGGTCGTTTCCACTCGTGCGCACGGTCAAGCAGCACAAAGGTGGAGCGCAGGTATCTGTTTTGCTGGCCTGCTGTTTGAAGTAGGAGCTCTGTACAATTACGAGCAAAAATTGGTGAAGATTTCCTCTGACGGCACATTCTAAAGTTGAAGACTTTCTCTCTGAAACGGTTGGAGTAATTCATCAATCACACGTGAGCTTGGAAAGTTGCATTCGTTTTGGGGTTGTATTCTTTTTTTATGTTATCAAACTGATTTCTCTTTCTTTGTGTACGTGTGGATCTAAATTTATTTGCATAGATATGCAAAATGGTTAGGTGGCTAATAAGGAAGAAGCCTCGGCTAGAAAATGATTCAAAGGAACAAGATTCGGCATCTCTTCCCGCGACTTTTTAAAGCATCAAGGAAACGTAATAAAACATGGCCACCTATAAAAACCATCTTAGTTCATCAAATGACAGGTAACTGTGAGACTAGATGGGTAGAAAGGCATAAAGCTATTGTAACTTTTAGAGACGACTTACATGATATTGCCAAAGCTCTCGAAAAAGTGTCAAAGTGGGTTGATTATAAAACGGCAACTAAAGGAAGATGTTTATTGTTATCAATTTGTAATTGTGAATTCATTTGATCTGTATATAGTCTGAGTGATGTTTTGAGTGCAATTTATGTTTTAAGCAGATATTTGCAAAATGAGACTGTAATGTTTTTCAAGCTAAAAAAAGTTGACCAAACTTTTGAAGTACTAAAGGATAAGCGGATAAACTCTTATAAAATTTTCTCTGTAATTTTTACAAAGGCTAAGAAATTATGGAGGAAATGGACATTCAAATCCGCATTCCACGTGCAGCCAATCGACAAAAGAATCGAGCAAATTACCCGGCTAACAATGATGAAGACGATATAATCGCGTAGGTATTGGGAAAAAATAATCTTTATTCCCATCTTAGATTACGTAAATTAGGATATCAAGGACAGATTTGCTGGAGAGTCAATAGAGTGCTTCAAGTTGAATACACTAATCCCAGCTGTTTTCATGGAAATAAAAAATTCGGAATCGTTAGAAAGCATGCTTGAAAAAAATTGTGATAAATATGCACCGTTATTGAAAAAAAATAAAAGTACAATGTTAACGGAATTATATAATGAGATAACTTTTTTGAAAAAAAAATTACGGAATTTAATGACATGAAACCAATGAAAACTGCCATGGAACTTTGTGTGTGCACATGATTGTATTTATAAATACTTGATAATAATCTCTATAATAACTTCTCAAAAACATTTTCCAAGATATTCAAATGAAATGCGGCAAATGATTTTACTGTCGACTTCAGTTGTATTTTCTCGATCAATCATACAGTAGTTCCTGAAATCCAAAAGTTAAATACTTAAGGGTAAAATTGTAATTTAATATATTGAAGAGAAAACTTCATTTCGCCCGCTAAGCACTTTTGTCAAGGGGTATAAAATGCGAACTCGCATCACGTACCGTAGACTACCCTCTGTTTATAAATGTTACGCTTATGTCTGATTTTTCTCTCTCAATTTTTGATCTACAGGGATATGGTTTGCTGCATTTGGTGTGGATTCTCTGTTTTCATGATTTGATCATAATTGAAAGTGCATAAATAATACATGAGTCGTAAATTATACTCACAATTTTCCCATAAGATTGCACAGCGTTTTTTTTATTTCCTCGCCCTATTTCCCTCAACTCTCCATCGAAATCTACGATTCGAACGTCTATTCAAAGCTTGTGTCTCCCGCTTGGAACGAAAAATATACAGATCGTTTGAAATTCCACACGTTAATCGGAAATTACTTTTACAACTTTTTCCATAAAATAACACGGGCTTTTGCAATTTTCTCGGTGTATTCGGTGCAATTCGCTCATTAAAACCAAACAATTTGTACCAATTCCTTCATTCTTTCTCAACTATAATGCCGAAACTCTTATCTTATTTTGACGCTTGTATGCCACATCATGAGAGAGAGAGTGGGGGGAGGAGGGAGGGGTAAGCAGCCCGTCGCGCCCCCCCCCTCAAGGAAATCCTGGAGCCGCCCCTGATCGGATCTCTCGCGCCCAGTGACCCGCAATACACGGGATAGGTACTCGGGAACTTTGCGTGATATGCGTAGCAGTCCGTTCGAGTGACTGGATTTTCCCTAAATCTTGAGTGCGTTGCACTCAACTGGTTATCATTTTCGGGGTCTTTATGGTATGTACCCTTTGGGATAGGACTTTTTGAATTTTTGTACAAAATTTGATTTCCTGTGCCACAAAAGGTTGAACTTTCGCCCAAAAATAATTTAAGAAGTCTAAGTATTGTTCTATTTTTTTTAAAAAGTCACCCCAAAAAGAAATTGCTAATAAGAATTTCAGTCATATATAAGGTATATCCCTGTTATTTTCACCCTTGCCAAACGTTATTCAAAGAGATCTCAATCGGTATGATAGAACTATATAGAGTAGTCTGAATGTTTGTAAGACTCTCTGAAGTCTATCTTCTATGACAGTATTGACTTTATATTGCTTAATGGAAGTGTCCAGAAAGTTCTCTAAGAATTCCAACGATGGCAAAGAAGAGATTACTGAATCAGCAGGTTGACGTGATGATATGAAATTTCTATTTTATTTCACTCGGGTTTTCCGTTTTTTTTTAAGAAACCGCAATATTTCCTATAGTAAAGTTTCATAAAATACCTGATGTAAGTATAATGCCAGGTGGAATTTCCGAGCAATTTGTCATTTATTATTTTGCCAGAAAAAAGAACCTTGTAACTCAAAATTTGTAGATTTATCTCTTTAAATTGTGGAAATACAGTGGAGTAGCCATGAATTACGTTGGGGGGTGGGGGAGTCTGAAACCAGGGCGGGAAATTTTTTCAGAACAGGGTACTAAGTAGAGGGTTAAAACTATTTTAACACTTATTATAATCGGAAAAACTTCATTTTTCAAAGAAATCTTTTGTAAATTCATGATTTTTCAATATTTTGTTTTCTTTTATGAAGAAAAGTAATTGTGTTTCATATTTCGGTGGGAGGGGGGGGGGGGTCTTCCGGACCCCCTGGGCCTCCTCCCTCGTTACGCCACTGGACAGATTGGTGTTACTACATAAGTGTTATAAAATTGCATCATTATAATTTAAATAAAAAACTGCAATTAAATGATTTTTTTGCCTTTTACGTATTGTAGTATAAAAAATAGTTTTTTTTGGGTTGGGGGTGACCGTTTTCAAAAACTAAATAGAAATAATTGCAGTGAAAATTATGAACCTCAAAATTAACTGTAAAAAAACATATTATTTAAACAAATGAAATTTCCAGCTCTAATGTTCATTGAAAGTGGCAGAGGTAGTAGTACGAAAGGATATTATAATGTTACTTTCAAACGGTGACACTATTAATAATAATATCCGCTGCAATATTACCCATTCATTAAATGCTGCGGCAACAAATTTGCAAAGCTGTGGTATCCAATATAGATGGGCTTAAGACCCAACGATGCTGGCTGAGGTATCCAACGAGTTGGTTGTTACAGCCATCTCTTACCCAGCCATTTAAAATGGCTCCCTCATCCAACTAAATGGATGGCGCCCCAGCAACCATCTTTATGGGATCCAACGCTTGGATACCACAACCAATTTTTTCTCTCAGTGCACTATTACACTACTTTATAATGATTAGGAAGAAAAATTTTTTTATCCAATAAAATTCTTAAAGGGGTACTTCAACTGCATTGTAGGAATGGTCCTGAAAAATGGAGGAAATGGTCCACTCCACAATTCATTCAAAAATTTTCAGACATTGTTTTCTTTGAAGAAGTCATGGAGAAACATAATACTTGTTTACATTTTCTGTTATAATACTATGCAATTAGAAATGAGCAACAAAACACAAGGTACTAAATCAAA
Source organism: Ischnura elegans (assembly GCF_921293095.1). Taxonomy (NCBI): domain Eukaryota; kingdom Metazoa; phylum Arthropoda; class Insecta; order Odonata; family Coenagrionidae; genus Ischnura; species Ischnura elegans. Next base: position 106,992,768 of record NC_060253.1, on the reverse strand, counting down.
ACTGACATTTAAAAAAAATTTAATCTTGACGTCAATACCATGCCACATTTAAATGTGACATTTTAAGAAATATTGTTGACCTTCAATTTTATTTATGTACAACTGTGTTAGAGTATTACAATGATGACCTGATACACAAATAAAGATATCTAGGTAACAGCTAAAAAGCTAAGTTTTAAGAGATGAAATATTTTTTAAAGTGGATTGCTGACTATAGTCACAAAAGCTAAAATTAGTCATTAACCATTTCAAAAATTCAACCAAAAAAGTAAGCATTCCAATGAGTTTTCATCACTTGTAAGCATCTAACCTCTATCATTATAGGCACATCCCCCAAATGACATTTAAAAAATCAAATTTACCTTTAGCAATTGCAATTTCAAACAAAACTCAAGCTATAATTTTTGGTAATAAAAGACTTCTACAATTGCTTGCGATGGCCTCCTAAATTTAAGTGTCGCATCCACTTCTGAGCCGGATACCAAGACTGTGAGATATCTTGGACTCACGCTCACCTGCAATCTATCATGGGGTCAGCATGTGCTAGAAGTATGTAATAGAGGGAATAAGGCTCTTTATTTATTGAAACTACAAAAGAAAAATCTTTCTGTTCCCACGAGAATTATGCTTGTCACATGTGTTATATCTTCCCTATTATTGATTACTGCATACTAGTCTATAATCCCATACAAAAAAATCAGTGCTGTGGCTGAACTAAAGCTGCACTGTAACTGTGCTAAAAGGGCTGTACTGTGACTCTACTTAGACTGCACTTGAATTGAAACATCACAGTACAGTTATAGCACGGTCAGAGTGCAGTTGCCATAGCACGGTCAGAGTGCAGTTGCCGTAGCACGGTCAGAGTGCAGTTGCCATAGCACGGTCAGAGTGCAGTTGCCACAGTACAGTCAGAGAACAGTTGCCCTAGCAGTCAGAGTGCAGTTGCCATAGCACGGTCAGAGTGCAGTTGCCACAGTACAGTTGCCATAGGCAGCCAGTTGATTCATTATAATACTCTTTCCTTGAAACAATAATTGAAAGCCTAGAAAAGGCTATTGAATTCCCAGTATATATTTTAACGAAGCAGACAAAACAAGTAAATCTGGATAGGCAAATTTGCAAAGATCCTGATTCACTGATCCATGTTGATAAAGGAACGGATCAAGATATATCATAGACGGAAATGACCAGATTTAGACTTGTCAAAGAAAAGGTAAACTGTATTCCTTATTAAGACAAAATTGGCACTCAAAAGATTGATAACTGTGAGAAAAACTCTTTTTCTGAGTATCAACAGACACTAACTAAAATGCACCTAAATTTACAAAATTGCTTTTGTTGAATTTCCCTACAAATGGTAGATTGCTTATAGAATAGAATTCATTGAAAGGAGCCTAAGTTCATACTTCATGCTGCTGAAGCTTAAATTGTAACTCTATGGAGCAAAATAAATGACAGTAAGATTTGGATACAAAAGAAATTTATTAAATACAAATACAATGCACAATCCTTTGACCCATTCGCATCCACAAGCGTACCGGTACGCGACCTGAAACTGGCCACAAACACCACAAGCATACCCATACGCAGAATGCGTAGCGATATTTGTCAGTTGATCCTGCTGCTATCTTAAGAGTTTTTTTGAAAGTTTTCTAAATCTAAAGAATCCAATTATCAATAATTATACAGGTAATTCAGGTATAAGAATTGATTTAGATGAAAGAATTAGTAGGCTTCGTGCTTTTGAACTTTTATTAAATGACGAAATTGTCCTGCATGTGGTTTCGGAGACGAACAGGTATGGATCAGCTGATCGTGACTTTGACAGTATCACCACGAATGAGCTGAAAGTGTATTTAGCTCTTGTTGTTTTGATGGGTTTAATAGAAAAGCCAACTTTACAAGATTATTGGTGTAAAGATCCAAGCATGAATACACCATATTTTAGAACAATCATGCCTCGAAGAAGATTTTTGAAAATTAGTAAGAATCTACATTTTGAAAACAATGAAAATCTAGCTATCGATAACCCTCTTAGAAAATTGAGGCCAGTCATTGATATGATGACTGACGTATTTTGTAAAGTGTACACACCATTGCATTCTATTTGCATTGATGAGTCACTAATGAAGTGCAGAGGAAGACTACACTTTATACAATACATTAGGACTAAGAGGGCAAGATTTGGGGTAAAACTCTACAAGTTGTGCGATTCCAGCAATGGTTATATATTCATAACTTAAAAATTTATGTTGGAAAAGATAGAGTAAGCAATATTCCTGTAGGTACGAAGGTTGTATTGCATTTGATGGCCGACTCTAATCTTCTAAACAAGGGATACTCATTGTCTGTTGATAATTGGTATAGTTCACAAGATTTGTTTCACAATTTACACAACTTAGGAACTAATGTATGTGGTACTGTGCGAGCTCTACGCAAAAATATGCAAAAGATATAGGCAAATTAAAACTACAAAAAAGGTGAAGCCGTATCATATTACAGTAATAGTATAACTGCAATAAAGTGGAAAGACATGAGGGATGTTACATTACTTAGCACCCTGCATTCCTTGGAGTTTACAGTTACCAAAAAAGTTGACCGGAAAACAAAGAGAGTGATTCTTAAACCCACTGCTGTTATAGACTACAATAAAAATATGGGAGGAGTTGACTTGGGAGATCAGATATTGAGTAAATTTCACTGCATGCGTCGGTATAGTATAGCATATAAAAAAATATTTTTTTTCCTCTTAGATATGATGCTTATAAATACATATGTTGTTTATAAATTTGTAAATAAGAAAAAAAGATAGAGCATTTCATGTTTTCAAACAGAAATTAGCCGAGGAGTTGATGGAAAAATATTATCAAGAAGGCGTTGTGAGGAGACGTAGTAAAAATTTACCAGACCTGCCTGTGAGACTAACTGGTCGCCATTTCCCTGAAAAGGTTGAACCGAGCGACGCAAAAGGTAAAAGAACGGCTAAACGTTGTGCGGTGTGCCTGGAGAAAAAGATAAGAAGAGAGTCCACATGGCAGTGTGATGTGTGCGAAGTGCCACTATGTTTAGAACATTTCAAGCCATATCATTCCCTAAAGAATTATCTCCAGTGATGTAAATCATTTTATATAATTTTGAATGTTTTCATTTTTGTACACAGTACACCATTATTTGTTATTTATACTTCAACTAAATGTAAGAACAGCTAACTCTTAACAAACTTTTCAAAATTTGGTCAAAATCGGGCAACAAATACTATAATAAATGTCTTATTTAAACCAACACTACAATTGTCTGAGTCAAATTCTTTAAAAGTCCGTGGTGATTGGGGTCGATTTAAATCCCAGGGGAGCGGATGCAAATGGGTTAATATAAGCATACTCAAGAAACAAACGAATGTTGCAAAAGAATGATGCTATGAGAATGTTATCATTTCAAACGAAAATCTTCATGATGATGTTCCACATGCCTCTTTGGCTGCCTTCCTGAAATTACAAAGAATACAGACATTAAATTGTTAGAACATCTAAATTTCATGGGCAAAACTGGAATTTTTAAGGATTAGCTGTGCTGTTTGCCTTAAAGTTAAACTCTATAGCAATACTGGTTATAGCATTGCAGTCATGAGCCATCAGTTAAGGTAAATTTATTTCTTAAATGACAGAATGTCAATGATGAACAGAAATACATTGATAAGATAAAAAAATGTCAGGTTACAGCTACCAAAAAATGACAAGTACCCAGAAAAATTTTAATATTTTACAAACATCTTTTTAACCTCTGAACTTGTAGTTTGTTTCAAGCACATACTTTAGTAAGTTAGAAACATTTCAATTGAAAGGGCTCCATTTAATTTCATCAAAATTGTATGAAAGTGAATTCATGTGGAGATGATCAAATCAGGGCTAAGACAAGAAACTAGAGGTTATGTGGCGGTGGAATGTCATGAGTTAAGAAAATTCCAAAGGGGGAAATTAGTTTGCTTGGCCTGTGATATGACCCCCAAACCAAAATTAGGTACTCCTGCCACTTCTACAAAGGAATATTCTTGTTTCACTTCGAGGTTGATAATGAATAATTTTCTTTGTGGACATTTTGCATTTTATGGGCGAAGTACTTGCAATGCAAGCTCTTCACAGACTTGTCAGAAATATTTCCAGTATAAGCCATTGGGCTCCTGTTCTACATCAACCAATTTAAAATGATATTTAACTCTTCACATAATGGTATTTTCCGGCCTGGTAACCCTTGGATACCTGCACATTCTTCGCCAGGTTATTATACGTCGTTGAAAGCCGTGGAACCTCTTGACCTTTAAACTCCATCTTGACATATGCTGAAATCAAAGTAATGGTAATCTTAGAATTTGTGTGCTATATCACTCCCTAAATGAAGCCTGATTTTAGTTCTCTATGAGTAGTTACGGAGTAGGCAGACATATTGCTTTCTATGAAAAGAGATGAAAATGTTGTGATGAAACTAATTTGAAATAGATTTTTCTGAGATATTGGGGATGGTTTCTATAACAAATTTACATTGCACATTCATAAAAATACTACACTATGCCGCATTCATAAAAAATAAATAAATATAACAATATAACAAACTATAAGGTACCTACTTCCATTGAAATAGAAATGAGATAGAAAACATTTGTAACCAAGAAAGATTTAAAGCAATCTTCATCTGTTCAAATCTTAAGCAGTGAATACTCACTCACATAAGCTACACTACATAGGAACAAGATTAATATTGAGATAAAAAAGAAATGCCATTGCAACAGCCTGAACAACATATGCATAAGTTGCAGTAAGTAGTGTTATAATAAATTGAAATTATCACAAATTATGCAATTTGCAAAGGACTTGCTACAAATAATACACCGCCATTTCACAGTAGGGTAATCAAAATAAAGGAAAAACCTACACTAGATGCTGGGAAAACAAGCAGTATTGTTAAATGTGTTTTTCACAGTCAGCAGCTCTTTCGTATTATCATCATCAAACTTGACACAAAAATATGTACATATAATATTGACTATTGTGGTTCCACAAGTTCAAGGACTGTTGAAAGTCTTAAGGCCGGTTTACATGGTGCACGGAATTGCGCAGGTTAGAGCTACATTAATTTCTAAAATGGCGTGGCATTGCGGGAATGCATGAACGAAATTAGAAAATGTGCTATTTCGCAGTCTTGCCTCCATGCATGTGTTCTAGCAATTCACCGCTTTACACGACGCAATTTTGACTGTGCCTTCGCATGTACATCAGATTGCACAATTCCGTGCATCGTGTAAAGCAGCCTTTACTCAACATTCCATGGATATTTAACATGCCCTATCATTCCAAGGGAAGAATTAGAATTTAGATTCCTCCCATGCAACATCAGTAATTACCATCGACGGCCTCCATGGTCTCCACATCTGCAGCAGGGATCCCAACTCTCCCTCTCCTTTGGCCGCTAGCAGAATGGCCTCCAATGTAGTCCCTCCCAAAAATTTTTAATAATAGCTGCTCCTGCAGCTTTTTAGGTGTTGCCCCATTGCTAAGGGCAGATATCTTGTCTGTTTTCTGCATATAAATGTTAAATGACCGATGCAATAAAACCTGAAAATAACATGTTAGCTTATAGAATGCAGTGACAGGATACTGGAACATATATATAAAGGTACTACACCAAGAAGACTTACTGTGAGCTCTGAAGGGCCTTTCTGTAAGAAATGCCCTTCAGAGCTCACAGCAGAATGCGCCCTTTTTCACAATCATCAGCTAGAAATGAAACAAGAATCTATTAAAAACCAATGGAAATAATCAGGATATTATATTGTGAACCAGTTATCCATGACTATGACTTACCTAGTGTATTTGAAATGTGTCTGCAATGACCAATTGACTCCTGTGTTAGATTTATTTTTGACTTACATAGAGATAAATATTTGTCCAAATTCTACATTGATCTGCATTGGTCACCTCTTCATTGCCAAAGGAATTAAATCTTGGGATCTTGTCTGTTCTCCTTATTCCAAAACCAGACTCCTGTATACCTGTATGAATCATTCATCTCCCGTAAAAAAGTTACTGGAATTTCCACCCGCCATGTTACTGACCTACAAATTCCTCAAACCCACACCAATATATATTTCAAATCTTTTCATCTAACAGCACCTAGATTCTGGAACTCTCTACCACCAAATATAAAGACGTCACAATCACTTGAGTCGTTTAAAGGAAGGGTGTACTCCTATTTGAAGTCTCAGGCTTAAGTTTGTCTCATCAGCTTATTAAAGTAATCATCTTAGACTTGTGATGTTACCTAAAATTTCAACATAAATATACATATATCTGTGTGTGTTCATTATGAGGTGTTAAAACTTATATTTTTGTGTCATTAATATTGAATATTTTACATTTTCTTGTCTAAATATCACTACTTGTTAGCCTAGCAATAATCTCCATATGTATTGCCATATTTTTGTCAAAATGTCATTTTTTTAGAGTACAACATTTCCTGTATTTTCTATATTTTTGCTCTCATAGGTTTTACCTTGAGCATAATAAAAATATTCATTCATATTTATACACAGATGAGCCTCATATGAGGTCATTAGAACTCTGTGAAAATTTAAATCAAAGGATGCATTATGAGGTAAAGTGCAATATGGACAGCCAACCAAAGAAATTCTAAAAAATGGCCTACTTTCTCATAGTATTACATTTTGAGCAACAGAATTTGAAAAACGAATCTATAATAGCTTCCAATGAATTATAAATTTCAGAAATTATTTCCAAAATACATTAAACCACATTGAAGTGATCTCGAAATAAAGCACCTGTTCGTATTAGGGTCCTATTGCATTATCCAGTATGGTTATATACCAGTAAGTAGCATTTATTTATTTCTTCTCAGCAATTTGTTTATTCAAGACAGTATATATCTTTGTCTGATCTTTAATGTAATCATGTACCTAATAATCACTCCAATTAAACCATAGAAAGAAGTTCAAATTTTTACAACTCATATTCCACTGAATACATGAATATGCGGTAATATGAAAGATTGGTCTATGACAAAATTCTGTAATAATCTCCGAGTCCTTATAATCAAGTGCAGGAGATTGGAATTATAATATGATACTGCTAAAAATCAGATAGCACATAATGAAGTCTTGTTGGGAAATCAGCCGGTTCAGGATGGACATTGCTGCCAATGTTTCAACGGCCTTCTCTACCATCGTCAGAAGGGCGAAGGCCTGGCCCTGATCGACCAATATGTCACATTACATCCATTGCAGACACTCTTTCCTTTTCCAGGTTTTGATTGTTTTTAATTCAACATTTTTACCCTACCTGGGTATAATCTATTCTTTTTTTGGTGGAAATATTGCCTGCAGTATGGAACAGGCATCCACTGGAAACAGTATCGGTCGATGTTGATTATGAAGGGCCGCGCTAATATGCTTGGAGCTCAGTTTACATACTGCACAGCATCAGGATCAATAGGAAACTCCCCCAACATCTGACGACATCATCTGTATTGATTTGTTGTAACTTGTGAGTCAGTTCAAAATACATTCTGTGTTCTTCGGTGTAGCTAAATTTGCTATTTTAATTGACAATTTATTTGCATGTTTCACTGACACAGATCTTATAACCACAACAATAAACTGCTCAACATACCGTTACAGTGACACCATGGATAAACTGGTCGGCCGTGAGATAACGCACAATTGTTATGCAGTGTTGCATTCTCCAGGATAGCCATACTTTTCGATGCCTTGTATAGGTTTATCAACTTATTATTAGTTTTTAAAATTATTTCCTTGAAAAAATATTATTTTCCTTAAATACCATTTGCGATTTTTGCTTCTACATGGGGTGGCAGTGGCCCCCTCCTGCCCCTTCCTGGGTATGCCCATGTTTTTGGCTTTGAATACCAATTTGGCTTTGAGTGCCAAATTCAAATGCTCACGACCGTTCCTAGGCGGTTCCAAAGTACCGATTTTATACCGTCCTCAGTACCGTACTCAGTCCTCGATACCGGTTCCACAGGCCATGGCTGCACAACCGGATATACCGAGAAACGGGTACCTGAACCGACCCATCTCTATTTTTAACGATGAATTGTGAACCAAAAATACAATTATTTAAGAATATGAGCTATTTTTATTATCATGCGACCATGAAGGTAACACTTCCTAAATTGGATTAGCGACTATTGAAATTGTTTAGAATGCAAAAATTTAACTTATTAAAAAATACACACAAAACTTTTTTAATAGGAGACATATCCAAATCGAAACATAGTATGTAGAAAAAAAAAAGTATCTTAGACACTCTGCTATGCATTTCATATGTGTAAGGAAAATATTACCTGCATAATTTTTAATGCTATTTTAATTGCAACATCATTTGAATACTTTATGCATCCTCATTTCAAAGACTTTGAATGATTTTCTTGAGTATTGAGTAACTATTTTCATTAGCCGTCTCTATCAAAATGACTGTAATGATGATATGATGATGTTTTTTGAGATATTCAACATTATTTTCCATCCTCTCTACTGCTCAAAGTACCTAATTGCCATTGCTCATTTCCTCTATAGTCTGTATACCGCTGGGTGGCGCAAGGGCCCGCCAGTTACCTGAGTCGGTCAGCGAGTCGTGAGCACTGGGGGGAGGAATGGACCAGCCATAAAAACTCAGGTAGCCGGCGGGCCCCTGCGCCACCCTGCAGAATACAGACTACAGAGACTCCTGTATTCAAATTTTCAAAGACAAGAGAGCAAAGGGGCCGAGGTGGGCTTGGAGCTAACTCGAAGACTTACACGGGTGAAGGAGAAGGTCCTAAGCGTAGAAAGGAGGGTGATAGGGAGGTGGTACGAAAAAGGTAGGTGAGAGAGTGAAATAGAAAATAGGTTTGAGCATATATCAAATACACCGCCATTCTGGTGACCAGCAAGAAGGAGGCAGGTGTCCTATTCTGTCTCAACCTTGGTTGCTGTACCATCAGAAAGGAAACTCACTTTTCTAAAGGCCTGTTTAAACTGTACATTAACCGGTAAAAGTCAATGTCTAAATGTATGAATGCGTGAATGAACACGAAAATGCACTGTGTAACCACCCAACTTGTGTGAATGCATGTACATAAAATTGAAATACGTTCTAATTTGGTTAATGCATTTGTACATGCTCCGTTCTGGTCCACAAAAATCAATCATAGACACATTTTGTGGGAATACTTTTTCCTCCATAGAATGTATACATATAGACAGCACATATATATATACACAGGAGTAGAATTATACATCATATTTCCAAAAAAAATATGAGGCATCTCATACAAGGTTGGCATTTACTTATGTTCAAATTCGTCAAAAACCACCTGACATGAGCACCGCTCCACGTTCCTAGGGTGCGTTCCGAATCACGCATCATTTGCATCAATGCATGACCTTGATGCAGCCGTTCCGAAATTGCATCAAGGCATTGATGCGCTTATGCTGATGCGTGATTCGGAACGGCTTGATGCGATATGAGCGGGAAGTATTCCACCGTTCAAAATACCCGCAAGAGCCTTAAAGGAAGTTGAGGCGTTAAAGAATCGATGAAGATACAGATTTCAGTATTAAGGGCAACTTCGATTAGTGAAAATATTTAAAGAGAATTAATAAAATATGTACTAGCACTGGATCATGGTTATTCATGGCGAATGTCGAATATGTCAGCTTAATTTTTATCGCCGAAAAATGATAGCGGTGTGTTGACAAAACTCTCTCGGGCTATCCCGGCTGGAATCCACAAGAGGGTTTTGTCGACAATTATTACTGGAAAAACCTCAAGTCATAGATTGAGAGTGGTTTATCCAAGATGCGGCTATAGTTTTATGTTATCTTAAGGGCTGTATCCTCGGGTGGGCAGGGCACTGATGATATGGGTAATGGGTAGTAAGAAAAGTCAAGCATGTAATCGGAAAGAACGGTACAAAATTAGTCATGACCATACGTCACAAGTGCATGGCATGACTAATACTCTGCTTGGTAGACCTATTCCCCCACCCCCAGCGAAGCTGGTAATCCGTCACTTTGCATTCGTACTTTACCAGCAACCTCGCACATTGCCTCCCTTGACCGCTTCCTGTAAATTGACTTAGCACCGTTTGGACTTCCTTAATCCCAGTTTTGACCTGGCACAGTCTGGACATTCTATTGGACTTAGCTTAAATAAGCAAAGTTTTATCGCTGATAAAAATTCGCAAGTCTTTGCGGCAACAGTTTGCTGTATATACTGGTGTATAGTTCCTGCTGGCAATAGCTGCAGTCTTAAGTGGGTAAGTCAATCCTTGAGTTGCATTGCTCCCAGTGGCGTAGCCAGGGGGGGGGGACGTCTGACCTCCCCCCCTGAAATGTGAAAACAATTATTTTCCTACATAAAAGTGAACAAAATATTTAAAAAATGATTTAACAAAATATTTTTTAACAATGAAATTTTTTCGATTATTAAAGGTGTTTAAATTAGTTTAAAACCCGTTACTTAGTACCCTGTTTTTCCAAAATTCTCCCCTGATTTTGGACCCCCCCGAACAAAATTCCTCGCAATAGCAATGGAAGACCTACAAGAACTTCGTGTGGCTGAAGCCAATGAAGCGACGATGGAGACCAGCAGCAGCAGTAGCTCCAGTAGCAGCATCTTCAGCGATGAAGAGGATGTGTTGGACAGAATAATTCGTCGCCTCTTGTCTTGGCCAGCGTTTCTGGCATGGACGCAGCCAACTTCCATCCCCTCAACAGTCTGCATATCTGCAGCCAAAGGGTCCTCTACATCTGCCATAAAATCGCCCCTCTTCATGCAGATGTTGTGAAGGACACAGCAAGCTATTATAAATTGAGGCATGGCTTCGAAATCTGTGAGGGGAAGGTTGTCCTTCAGGCTGCGGAACCTCCCCTTCAAAAGCCCAAAGGCCTTCTCAATGACCTGGTGTGCCACTGAGAGCCGGTTGTTAAACTCCTTCTGCTGCTGCCTCAGATGACCATTGTCTCTGAAGGGCACCATCGTGTGAGGATGGATGCCATACGCTCCATCCCCAACGAGGTGCCCATCTTCAGGAAAGTAATTGTCTCCTGCTGCCAAGTATTGGGCAACAGCAGAATTTTTTTAAATGTGGGCATCATGCACAGATGCTGCATTTCCCGCAAGGCAGTGGGTAAAAGATGCTCCATCATTGCATACAGCCTGGAAGCCTGAAATGACGATAATAATAATAAAATAAAGAAAGAGGAATAACAGATGGATCTCATTTCGACCACCTGGGCACCTGCTGTACCACAAAGATAGTCACAGAACCATTCCAAAAGATTACCATTAATATCATAACATCTCAACTTACAAAGCAATTGGTATGTATTGACGGAATAAAAGGCTTTCTGAAAATCATTATATATTTACCCACGTAGCACAAAATCTCTTCCTGAATGCTAGAAAATATCTCCAATATCTTGGATATTTTAAATATCTACTACAGTAGTGAAATAATATGAAGTAATTTAACAAAACGATTATTTAAAGAAATGATGCATATTTAAACAAACAAAAATATGTGAGATGAAAGAGCAGACATTGAAAATTTAAGGAAAATTTATTATTATTTGATTAATCAAAATTGATTGGCAAATATGAAATGTCTCTGCTTAGTCACCATCAATGAACAAATCCAAATCAGTTGAGTAAGAGGTATGTCAAAATTCTAGCCTCTGTTTTTTATATTTAATTTACAACAATTTTCTTACTATTGCAACAAATATTTCTATTGATTATTCCTCTTAAACCAAATAGAAATCTGAACATTTGCTATGAAATCATCGAATGACATCTCTATGGGCCTCACAAAATGCTAAACAAGCAGTTTTGGGATTTGCATGTTTTGCAGATACATCTCACAATTACCATTACCCTAGCATTTTTCACTTGTAACTCACCTGCAAATGCATCGCATGCACATCGTTGGGGGTAACGTAGGGCTGGGGATCCACCCTCGGTGCAGTAATTTTTATGTGCGTTCCATCAATTTTTATGTGCGTTCCGTGTGCGTCATCATCATCATAGTGCATAGCACACCCAGCAGATGGTCCGTAGGGTCGTTGCGTTGCCCACATAAAATTTCCTACAGACTGACCTGTGTTGATGTAAAAATATTAATTTAAGATGAGGATTTTTAGATTTTTAATTTATAGAAATTGTTGTTTGAGATGAAGTTATCAATTTGAAAGGTAGACAGAGTTTGCTTGTGTAAACGGAAATCATTGAAGTACACCAACCTGTAGCAGTCTGGGGTGCCCATGTACCAAAGAGCCAGCAGCAGCTGCTTCTCTGCAGGCAAAGGCTTCCTGCCAGACCCATGAAGCCCCTTGGTCATGTCCAATGATGGCCCAATTAAATTGAGCACTTCATGGAATGTTTCAGGAAACATTTACAAGCTTATATGAAGACTTATACAAGCATTACAACAAAAATAAAGTCACAACGTGAGCTCACCTCTAAATAACGCCAATCGAACGAACCATTGCCAGACTTGGCTTTCCTCACCTTCACCTCCTTATAAGCTCTCTTGAGGACACTGACCTTTGCCTGCCATTGGCGACCAATGACCCCAATTCCTTCAGCTTTGGAGGAAATAGCTTCCGCTACTTCCTCCCACACCTTGGCAGGCGCTTGCTAGAGAAGGCACCCTCCTTCTCCCTGTTTACCTCAAGAAGGAGCAGGGTGTCCTCATGGCTCCAGGAGCAGCCCAGGTTTTCTGAGAATGAAAGAAAATAGCCAGTATCAAAATACACATTCCATAAAATAAATTGTACCACAGGTCATAGGAAAATATCATTCTAGTAGACTTCAAGTAGGTATGGGGAAGAAGAGACAAATAACACAATAGATGTGTCTAGTATTCCTTGTATGCATTTTTAAAGTAAGTACATTTTTTTTGTACAGATAATTGTGCAATTCCTCTATTTTAATGTGTAATCTGTAAAACGGCTTGTGCCCGTTAAAATAAATATTATTGTTAAAAGCTTTAAAAAGTTTTAAAATCAAAAACACCTAATGCTCATCTTACCTTTTGATTCTAGATCCTCCTGGTTGGAACTCCCTCCAAATCTGCTTTGCAGCAACATATGCAGGAACTGGGGATCTAAGAAATAGGTGGGCACATGAGAAAATTATAATGCCAGATACGATTCTTGTATAACTCATTTCATTGCAACATTGATACAGAAGAAATTCTACCGGATATGCCCTCAAAAATTTGGCTCATTAGTAAAGTTTAGTATCCTGCCCGAGCAGCCTTTGACCTCAGAAAGACAAACTTTTAACCCAATGGAATACTCCTGCTCAATTACTTATGCATTCGTTCCTCTCTTATGATCACAATGGCCCATGTCTTAAAAGACAACGTTTTCAAATAAATAAGTGGAATTCTGGTATGCTAAGAATGTACAGCACACATGATTCGACTCCCATAAAGTACCTTATTTTTTTCCGACGCATCAAATACGTTAATGAATACTTTATAAGTTAGGAAACGTCAACCACTGCCACTTGCTACGAAAATTTATGATGAACCATATTGATACTAGTAATTATGTATATATATGTATACTATAATAATCTCAGCTCGTGAACTTAAATACATATCAATAAGGTACAACGTTGTTCTGGGTGAGCGCGTTTATTATTTTTGCCATTACCATGCATGGAATGCAAAATATACAGAAGAATGTGAATAATGAAAACAAATCCATTACAATAAAAATTGATTTAGGAAACAAAGCTGAGGAATAATCCAGGTAAACGTCACATCCCATTAAATAACTGCCAATTCCTTCTACTTCCCAAAACCACGCCACCCCCAAAGTCAAAATAATGGAAATAATATCCACTACAAAGCTGGGATTACAGAATTTCGTAAACTGTATGCGATGAAACCCGAAGAACTTAATTTCATTAATCGCAACACGTCTGACAAGAATCTTTTAACTGAATTTATTCCTCAGTCGCCATGTGACCGGCCACATGGCGAGTCAAAAATATTATTCATTATATGTATAAAAAAGCATGGGCTAACAAAAAAACACTTAAGAATAAATTATGCTACATAGTAACTCGTTTTAAACTACAATTACCACAATCAACGGAATCATAACACTAAGGATGATATTTAACGAGCATACTATATAAGTTTAAAAAAAAAATAAATCGTAGTCATTGTATAAATGCTATCAATAAATACTTTATTACACTTCACTTACCATTTCTAGCACGTTGGCTATCCTCAGGCGAGAGAATAAATTCCTTGTGGTCATCTCACCCTTCAATTCTGATGTACACCGTCTCCATCTTTAAACTGAACTGACGCCTTTTTCCGCTTTCGCATCAACCGCATCAAGAATTTCTGATGCGAGCCGATGCGAGTTGATACTTCCGGAACCTCGAAAAATACTCAATCCGGGGCCGCATCAATGCTTGATTCAGAACGGCCAGATGTGCATCGATGCACATGATGCGTGATTCGGAACGCACCCCAGTATGACCGCCTGATATGGTTTTATGATGATCCTAAAATTATATACTTTCCCGCAATACTTGAATGAAAAGCTGAGTTGCCTAACTGATGTTCCGTAGGATAATTGAAATTGGTGCCATAAATCGTCATTTTTATGGCCATGGTAAAGGTAAAAAATTAAACACAAATTTTCCTCAATATAAAGAACAGTTTCAGAAAACAACAGAATTTAACTACCATTCTTGACATGCAAATTCTGAAAATAAATTACAAGTTCTCCCCACCAACTTGACAAACTCAATACAAATTACTTCAAATTTGACAAACTCACCATATAGACAGCTTTTAATTTCACCTTATTAAATCAGAATCAACAACACCAATATGCAACCGTTCAAAATCATGGCTTCATTCTAAAAAACGTTAATGACAAAGAAGCAGCCTGTGCAGCCAATATGTATGTGTAAAATAATAAATGATAAAATCCTATGTTCCATTATAAATGATGAATTCCTCTGTTTAATTACAAATGATACAAATATTTCCTCATCAAATGCCTCTAAACATTACTCACGATGAAGAAAAAAGGAGTTTACTCCTCTGGAAGTAAAAGCAAGAATACAATCCCAGATAAACATGGCGTATCGGGGCAATTTTCTAATCTGTCAAAAGTGAAATATGCGGTGGAAAAGGCTAGATAATATTCTCTTGGAATTCACATTGACTTTGATATCATTTAAGCACTAATATTGCAAAGCTTAGCAGCAGCTATACTGATTGCACAGCTCACTTTTGACCAGCTCTCAGCTGCACTGTATCTGTTGATAAAGCCTACCAAGACGAAAGGCCCAAATAAAATAATTTCCCAATATAGTTCTCATTGGAAGTAACTCCAAGAACCCACAACTCATGTAAAATAGAATCACCTAGAGTAGAAATGATATTCACCAGTGGTGTAACTAGGAATAAGCTTCGGGGGGCGGGGGGATGTTGGGGACAGAGGGGCGACTCCCCCCCTGGGCAACAGGGGAGGGCGGAGTCACCCCTCTACCCCCACCAGTCCGGAAAATTTTTGAAAAATGACATACCTGGAAATACATCTTCCATCATTTTGGCACTTAATATTTAATATTGAGCATATGCAGTCACTCTATATCAAAACCAGACAATAGCTTATAATATTTTTTTTATTTCTTTGAGGCTTTGGGGGGATCTATCCCCTCATCCCCCACATAGTTACGCCACTGATATTCATCTTATACAAATGGGAACATCATGTGTGGAAAATTTTCCAGATAATGGACATAAGCCTTTTCTAGAAAAACTAACTGAATGGCATATTTTAACCTAATGTATTCATCACATATGAGCATTCCCTGTTAGTTAACCTTAAATCTCAGGACAGCTGGCTGTCGGCATTTGTTAAGGAGTAATTATGCAGTAAGAAAGTCGTTTGTTTCAATTTGTTCACTCATCATCAAGGACATGAAAATTTTATCAAGATATAAAAATTGATCAGACATTGTCACCTAGATGCCACTAGGTCTTGAAACCCAGGTTGGTGATTGGATAAAATTATTTTCTACTGAAATCAAATTATGTATTTTAATTATTGGTATCCACAAAGTTAGGCTTTACCTAATTACACATATGCTATCCAAAATTTCATTCATACATATTCGCAAAAAAATTGTTACTTCAAAAATACCCATTTTACAATCCATTACCTACTTTTGCAAAATGCTGAAAATCATTTCTTTTAATTCAGGAGGCAAACATTTATTACCATTATCGTTTAAATCCTAGAGGTCAAGGGTCAAATCACGTTTGACTTG
This sequence comes from Ischnura elegans, assembly GCF_921293095.1. NCBI lineage: Eukaryota > Metazoa > Arthropoda > Insecta > Odonata > Coenagrionidae > Ischnura > Ischnura elegans. Next base: position 106,976,386 of record NC_060253.1, on the reverse strand, counting down.
GTGAACAATGATCCAAATTCAGCCAATACCCAAAACTGATATGAGCAAATTATGCCTATGATACTTAGTGGACTTAGCTTAACTCTCTACACTCTCTCATCTACCTTTCCTTTGCCACAAGTTGAGGTAGAATTTCCAGTAGTGAATCTCAATTTCATCATGCAGGATGATAATTATATAAACTCAATTTTGTGACCACCTGAGGCAAGAAACAAAGAAAGAGAAAGTGAAGAAAGGTTGGAAGGAAGTGCCCTTTTTTTAGTGAAATGTTGCATTGCTGGAGAGCTGAGTTATTCAGTGCATTGAGAAGAATCAGTGTTTTGACAAAATTATGCATCATCTTTATGACGAGAAATGTTAAATTTTAAATTGAATAAAATAGAGATACATCGAAATATTCAGTGGTATCATGATATTTTTTTAAGGATTTACTCATGACTAGGTAAAAGCTCACTGCCTGTCAGGATTATAGGCTGATAGGGACTGATATAATGCTGTTTTCCACAGCGAGCACAGTGCAATTTTTCAGCAAAATTATTTTTTTCAGGGTGAAATTCTTGGATTACTGGGCTGGATAAATTGTGGGATGGACAGTAAAAATAGGTAAGTGTAATATTCCACATTTTTCATTGAAACTTAGACTATTCCTTAATTTTGTATGAGAAGCAGCTTGTTATTCTACAGCAGAGGGTCATAGACCAGACAGCACAATCCCTTCTACACAAATTGTAAATCACTTGTACAGTCACAAATTGTATTAATATTTGTAAAACCATGGTATTACCACTGTATTCCAAAACCTTGTAAACAAATCAATTAAATTACCATTGTAATACAGAGAAAAATACAGTAAAACCTCTTTATATCGTAACGGTGGGGACCAAAATTTGGGCATTATGATGTATAGAGGTTCACTACTGAGAGGTTTTAGTGATAGGCACCATTTTTTCATATCATTCAGAAACGAAAGGCACTACTGTCTCTAAAACCATTATATGTATGTGTTTAAACAAACATGCATGGATTAGTGAACATATATTTATTACCTATATACATAATAATTACAGAAAGCGTGTGCTATCACATGATTTTTACTACGATTTGAGAGAAAATTATGAGATCTCTCTTAATTCAATAGTCATTTAAAATGATTAGGATAGTTAGATACCTTTGTTCTTATTTACTGTTAGGTATGCTCTCATATGGAACAAAATGGCCACAACTAATGATTTATGTGAAAATTACAGCATATTAAAGGTATATAAGAAACAAATAATAAGTGTGAAACATTTATCACTGAAAATGCCATTCCATGTACATAATCGCAGCTGCATTAACGGTGTTTAGTTGTCTCGGTTTGATTTGAAGAGGTAGTTAGGCCGTCTCGGGGGTATCTCCTTGGTATGATAAGTGGAGGTTTTACGATATAAAGAGGTTCACTACAAAGAGGTTTGCCTATAAATTTACATGTAAATCTGATGGGACCGTAGGGATGGTATGATGTATGGAGGTTTATGACGTAAAGAGGTTCACTACATAGAGGTTTTACTGTATAAGCAAGATATATCAATTATTAAAACCATAATTTTTCCTTAGTCAAACAAGAGCAATACCTTTTTTATGAAGCAATGCGGCACTGTTGGTGTTAACTATTCGTGCAAGTTCTAGTGCATGCCTACTTCAGTTAAAAGATTTAATTAGTTCTTTTCAGACCTGACTCGAAACAAATAGTAAGTGCAATTTCCCACTCTCTAGTCTCTCTCCATCAAAAGGAAGTCAGGAAGTGTAATCGCATGGAAATTTCATTGAAACCTATTTGCGCAATTGTTTTATACCAACCCAAAATAATAATCAATGGGTAACTTCTTGGCTATTTTGCTTTTTGAGACTCAATGAAAAAATTAATTGCAACGAAGTTAATTCCAAGCCCATAGTTAACAGTTGCTTATTATTTGGTGACTTAACTATGGGTTTAGACATAACACATGATGAATCTTGCATTTGGAACTGTTACACAGTTGTATTACGAAAGAAATACAATTTATAATACATTCATGATTCAGCTTTGTATTACAATCATAATACATTTGCTTACCTGGTAGTTTGCTACATTTTCTACTATTGCTTACCTCTAGTTTTCTTACCTGGGAAATGAAATTACCAATGATGGAAAAAGCAAAATAGAAATAGTCATTACAATATCGCAAGCACAGAGGGTTTTCTACAAAGAGAAGAATCTACTTACATTTAAGAGTACAAGCATAGAAGTAAGGAAACAATTCATCGTGAGCTACATATGGAGCATGTTTCTCAATGGAGGCGAGACTTGGATGTTGGCAGGTGAAGAGAGCTCAAGAGTTGACGCATTTCACCCGTGGTGCCAAAGAGTAATGAAGATGAAACAGGCCGACCGAGTAAGCAATGACGAAAGACTGAGAGGAGTGGGGGACAGGAGGAGTCACCTTAAAGAAACCTCCTTAAGGAGAAGAGGGGACAACTTAGTTGGCCACATTATGTTCGAGTCATGATGGTCGAATGAAAACAAGTGTATGACAGGTGGAAGGGAAGAAGGGCCAAGGATGGTCTTGAATGAGTTACAGTCCCCATCAAAAGATTTAGGACAGTTTGTGGCACCACTTCTGCTCCCAGAGAAAATTTAGGTTCCCTTACTACTTTTTTTGTCATTGGCTATGAATCTTAAATATTTCGTTTGGGCATGAATGTATATGGTCGAGCGAGGAGAACGGACAAAAATAACACTCAGAAAAACACAGAAACACATAAAGAAAGGACACTCACAAAAAAGTTTTCAGACGTTTCAGCGGGTTGACCCGCTATCTTCGGTGCGGGAGGTGAACTGCTGCAGGCAGGGGAAATTCCTCCATTAGCCCTCCTTGGTGAAGTAGAGGGGGTGGAAGAAGGGGAAGGGGAGAGGGGGGAAGGGAGGGTAGGGTTTGCTTTGGCTGTTAGTGGGCAATGTTTAGCCCGGGCGTTTCAAATGCCTTTTCAACCCAGATGTGGGCCATCTCCCTCGTTCTCACCTCGATGATAGTTGCCCTTTCTGGCAGAACTTCAATGAAAGTTAGGGAATAGCATTGGTCGAAAGAACTGTTGTGTGAGGCAGTGTGAATGGGGATGGGTTCATGAAAGGGGGGAGTTTTGCAGGAGTGGCTGTGGTTATTCATTTGGATGGATATGGATGTGGTACATTCTCCTATGTAGTACGAGGGGCAAAAATTACAAAACAGCCTGTAGACAACGTTGAAGGAAGTACAAGACGGTGTGGAGGAGGATCTATTGATGACAGGTGAAGTGGTGGGGCATAACAGGGGGCAGCAGTTGCACCGGGGGCGGTTGCATGGAGTCAGGGAGGAAGGTGGGGGTAGTGTGTGCCGGAGGAGGGGGCGGGTGGATTTTCAAATATTACCTAAGTTAGGTGCTCTTCTGTAGGCAATGGAGGGGCAGGATGGAAGAAGAGCAGCCGTGATTTTGTTTTTGCTGATGATAGGGTACAGATCTTTTAAAATTTTTTTAATTTTTTGAGTGCCCGGGAAGAATGTGGTGGTGAGATTAAGTTTGTTCGTTTGTTCTTTTTTGGTGCGTGGGGTGTACTGTTCGGAGGGAGAGAGTATTTTCTTTTTAAGCAGAGGTTCTGGATACTCTCGTTTGAGGAGAGCATGGTGGAGGTTCTGTGTGGCTCTTTGAAGAGATGGTGAATTGTTGCACATGCGATGGGCACGGACTGAGAGGGAGTAGGGGATTGCGTGTTTGGTGTGAGGTGGATGGCAACTGGTGTAGTGTAGGTATTGTTCATGGCTGGTGGTTTTTTTGTGGATGGAGGTGATGAAGGTATTGTTCTCAAGGCGGATGTTTATGTCAAGGAAGGTAAGGGAGGAAGCAGAAATTGATGAAGTGAAAGAAACGGATGAGGTGGAGTTGAGGGATGCAATGAATGTGTCAAGCGAATCACGCCCATGGGCCCATGGTAAAAAAATGTCGTCGACGAATCGGACCCACAGGAGAGGCTTCAGGGTTTGGGAATTTAAAAAAGAGCTTTCCAGGAGACCCATGTAGAGGTTTGCTTAGGCTGGGGCCATTCTGGTTCCCATCGGGACTCCTCGCTTTTGTAGGTAGATGGTGTCGTTGAAATTGAAGGCGTTTTTGTTAAGAATTAGTTCGGTTAATTGGATGATGAAGTTGGTGGAGGGAGAGTGAGGCTGAGGGCGTTGGGCAAGAAAGTGTGGAGGGCATTGAGGCCCTCGTGGTGGGGAATAGAAGTATATAGTGAAACGACGTCAATTGTCACCATTAGGAGATTGGTACCAGTAGGGATAGGGGTTGAGTTAAGTGTGCTTAGGAAATGATAGGAGTCTTTTATGAAAGATGGAAGGGTGGTGACAAGAGGTTGCAAGTAGTGATCTAGAAGGGCTCATATTCTTTCGGTTGGGGAATTGCGGCTAGACACAATGGGGCGGCCTGGGTTATTGGGTTTGTGTATTTTGGGGAGGAGATAGAATTGTGGAGAATGATTAGAGTGAAAGTTATAATCGATCCAAGTGTGCATTCAATAGATGCCTTTTTCAGACTTATTTACATAGTTAGGGGATAAAAGTTTTCACAGATTGCTAAGAGAGCAATATTCTCTACATGCATATGAACTATTTTGATAAGTAACGTTTCCTAATGAAGATATATCAAATTGAAATAATATCAATAGGTCTCATTTTCTCCTTTGTTATTGACCGTACCTGTCCTGTTTGATTCTTTTGCTTATGGGAGTAAAAGGCACCTCTTGATATCCCCCCCTCCCCACGCATAGCTTTGGCATTGCCAATATTTCAGATGCATTTGGCTAAAATCTGATCACCTAAAATCACTATTGGTCATTGCAGAACCTCGATCAAATGGCATTATTAATAGCTCCACCATCAGGATCACGGCTACCAAATTTATTAATCACAAAGTTTCTGAATTAGTAAAGCAAAACATGTACCAAGACTGCATAATTCTTCCAGAGGAACCTCAAGCACTGACGGTTGTCTCCAGATGAGCCCCTGGTCAAGGAAGGGTTTGGGAAAGGGTCGTGCTCAAGCTTATTCACCAATTGCTTCATATAAGAATGACGTAAATCAAAAATATCCACTTCCTGGATTTTACTAATCTTTGAATTGATGACTTATTATGATTTTGCAATGACATATTACTAGTACTATCTATTTTAAAATGGCTAAGAAAATTAAGAAAACAAAGTATCAACATGATTTGACAACATGATAATTGTAATGAAAAAGGACATTGAGGGCCAAAACCTAAGTTGATTTTTATGATAAAGAAAGACTCAAATGAAGCATTACATTAAAATATGAGTACAAAAGGAAGGTATCACCCTTCCTTGTGCACTACTCATATTATCTACTACTGTGGTATGATATTCCCTCCCCCTTCAAAATAACTGGCAAGCAATTAATTGGATATAGGATGCTCTGCAGAGGAATGGAATGCATTCATGGAAAGCCATATGAGAATGGGATCTTGGGAATCATCGATGCGACTACATCAAGCACTCCATTCTTAATGAAAAATAAGGTATCCAGATTTTTAGTGTCCGGCACTGCATAAAAAGCTAGAGCCAGAAAAACTTTAGACTAATTCTTTTTGATGGGTAGTTTGAACCTGCAATATCTGTTTAGGTATCAAGCAAGACTGTAGCCAAGAAAAGATAGCAGGGGGGGGGGGGGGGGGGGAAATGAGTACATTTTTGGGTGGTTCCTTTGAATGGGGTACACTTAACCCTTTTGGCTACAGATGAAGTTTAAACAAGACGTACATTTTCCAATACAAGCGAAAAAAAAGATGTTTTAATGAATTTTTCAATCAATCAATGACCAATTTTTCTGGTCAAACAAACAAACGATGTGTTATATAAGCGATGCAGCTAAGCTAGCCCCAAGCAGGCCGATAAGGTATGCATAATAAAGGAGTTTGTTTCGGGATGCCTTAGATACCCTATCTCTGTTTGCAGGAGAGGATTATCATGACCTTTCTTCACAGTGTGTGCCCCATTCACATCACGGGTCCGCAGTCAGTTGCTGGTTGGAGCAGTGGAATAACAAACTTAGCACTTATTGTGCAGTAGGCAAATTGTACATTCTTTACATTTAGTTCTAAAACTACAAATTTAAGTGGAGTTCTATCATTATTTTAACAGCAGTTTGTGTGGAAAAGAATATCCTAACAAATTGTTGGAGAGAGCTTAATATTATTGGTAGAATTTCATTTGAATGTTATCAATGCATAGCAAAAAGTTACGGAATTCATTTCCGATTAAACTAAAATCGTTGCTTCTAAAACATTTTTTTAGGAAAGCCATTGCATAAACAAATAGTTGACTGCACTGGCATGTTGTTAAGGGGTGCTCAAGCAGGAAAAGGAGGAAATAATCTCAGCCTCGTGCCAGAAAAAAGTTTGGCACCTCGCTGGGCCCCAGCCCACCTTAGGTAAACAGGTTTAAACTGAGAGGATCCTTGCATAGTAAAAGCTACATACTGGCAATGCAAAAAATGTGTTTTGGAATTTGTGAGGGAAGTAGCATTTTCTAATATGTGGCCCCATCAAGAAAAGGTTATGATGGTATTCCCAAACATTTCGGGGGTTGAACCCCTACTCACAAGGACCTTGATTTTGGGGCTCTAAGGCCCCTGGACTGTACCCTTCTAAGCCTTCACATAATATAAAACTGAATTTTTGATTATCAGAGTGCATCCGGCATCATTGACTACCACATTAAACAAACATCGTGCCCCGTCTGAACTCAAACCCAACTTACCTCGTCAAGATCTGGCATTGTTTATGATCGTCTTTTCTCGTATTTGATGGCTGAAGCAACTTAAAAGTTACCCATCGACATCAAGATAAGTAAGTCAAGAACATATCTCAAACCGGAATGAACACAATTTGGAGAACGACGGCGACATGAAAGCATCTCAGTACCAGTGAACAGGGCGCACATGAAAATAGCTCAACGAAAGTACATTTAGGCACACATTCTGATTAATTAATCTTTGGTAAGAATATAATAGTCACGTTGAATCGAAATCAGGTAAGGTTACCATGAAAATGTATAAGGATTGAAGGCATAGATTTGCGCAAAAATTAAGGGAAAAGTCCAAGCTTATGATGCTATAAACATTCAACTCCAAGAAAAAATGACAAAAGTAGGTAAACTTACTTATTGCAGTCGTGCTGGTACACATACAGGCATTACGCAGGGTCTTGAAAATCGAGAACAGTCCACACAATGCCAGCCTATCTCATTTCACTCAAGTTTCCCGGCAGACAACACGACCACCTGACCGTATCGCTGCTACCTTGTTCACCCAGTGCCGATCATGCTAGTGGAGACGTCGAGAACTATTATGCTCCATATTTAAATGCTCTTTCCGATGCCACAAACGCATTATTAAAAAGTTATCATACCTCGCTCGAGATATTACTCATTATTATACTAAAAATCATTACTTTTCATCCTCATTAAAAGTGAGCTGCCCTTATTCAGTATTCCACCGCCGTATTTTATTCTAAGTTTAATTTTCTATTCTTCCTCAAAAAAATTGATATGATAAATTTTTCCAATTTATTATTTTTGGCGATGACCTTAACACGTTAACGCCTTGCATTACCGTATGGTTACGGTAAGAAGTTGCCTTGCAATCTCAAGGGAGTAAAGTGTGGGTAAAATTTAACGCAAAGCTCTTTGGCGTCTAAATGCTGCCAGATAAGAAGACAACCGGTAATGTTTAAACTATATATTCGCCTTGGACCAGACAAATTCAACCACATGCGTCGCAGTATGACTATATGTAAAAGACGAAATCTTCCTTAAATTCTCCGAAGCACGCAAAGCCATATCAGATTAAAATATTAGTAAAATTGACATGCAAAATACCATAATTCCGTTATGACAGCATTTTTGATGCGAAAATTCCCACGCATCAATGATTGATACAAATTGGTACAAATATTTTTAATCCAAATGTTGGAACTAAATATACGACAGAAAACTCCAACGGTAACGTATTTATTAGACTTCAAAATAAAGTTACTTTGTTTATAATTTAAGAAAATTTGCAATGCTTATTTACGTGCAATGCCAGAAATTTAACCGAAAGCCCTCACTTAATAATTTTTTCAATGTTTTGGGTAAAAAACATACAATATTTCATAATTGAAAACTCAAGGTTCAGGCGGCTCGATCCTCTGCTTTCACTCACGTCAGTTGTGCCGAATAAGGAGGAATTTTCCCTTGAAATGGGATAGGAAGAAGATACTGCGAAGCATCGCATAAAAAATGGGGCTTAGCCGGTTATATCAATGCGTGGGCCGTAGCTGTTAATGGATTGGTAAATTGGTCTAACAACTCAATAGTGGAAAGTAAAGGGGTAATGAGTTACATTTATGTGAATTTGTTATATTAGTGTTCGTCAGGTAAATCGGCCTCATCAATGCTCGCAGTTAAATCTTGCCCATGAGTAACGTTTTTCCTCCTTAATATTTACGGAAATGGCAATAAATATGCAATGGATTTTTCTCGGACTTCTTAACGGGTCCATCGAAACGTCATCGACAGAAATGCAGTGTCCTACCCGGAAGGAATCCTTAGAACTGGCACGGAAATCAGAATGATACGACGACTGAATGAACAAGTAAGAGGCATCGCACGGGCGTTTGGCAGCGTTTGAGAGAGTTAATTTATTACCTTTATCGTCATTGAAATTAGGACCGTAGCCCAGTGGTAGATTAAGTTAGGGCCCACTCACGCAATTAACAGAAAAATTGGAAGCATTGAAATCTTTCATGTGGCTTATCAATTAAAGGATTTTTTCATCCCTTCCGTTTAAACAGGTTAATAAACGTCGTAAAAACGATTGACGAATACCACAAAGCCACTCGCATACGCATATCAAGCCTCAGGCGTAATATCGCTAAGAGGTATTGCACACCACAAAAGCACCACGTATATTATGAACCTCCTAAAACAACGATCTTAAACAGTCCCTGCAAGTCCCTTCGTGGGGAGAAGGAGGATGGGTTCATTAGGAGGGATTCGCATGCGACCATTCTCTACAGCATTTCGGTTGAGTCCCCTGGCTAATACGACTACGACCTAAAACTACACTGGAAAACCATTACGAAAACACACGCTCGTAAATTAATATGGTGTAAGCTTTACCCTAAAGTACTTAATGCACGATGCAGTAAAACTGATCAAGTTAACCTCGAATGGATGGAAAGCAATTAACAACACAAAAACAGCAATGCAATTGAATCTGATCGTACAACGCAACCACCCTATTAATGGTGCAGCAAATAAACTCATTTCTATAAGAATAATTGAGATGATTTTCATCGAGCCAAGGAGAGCAACTGTCATGTGACTTTTGCGTACATTCATTCCACTGATGATTTACTGAAAATATGACCTATTGGATACCGAGATTTTACATGTATCATTCACTTGATCCACTGATAGAACCCATGTATATCATGAACATTACGAGAAAATAGCCCGCATGCCTTTTTCGTATTAAGTTAAAATTATCAATTGTTATTCAATTGTATTACATATTCGTACTCACGTAAACGGCCATCCTAAGAGGTATTATAACTCCTTCGTTGCCTCCCCGCCATCATGGGCAGTCTTCCTACACGAACTTCGTAACCGCTGAGATAAAACGTAATGCTGTCGAGGGCGGTTCGTTTGTTCTCTAAGCTGTGTAATGTTAAGAAATAATTTGTTCGAAATGACTCCAAGGCTCGTGACGGTTGGAGTGGAGAGGGGGTGGGGTACGGGAGTGATTTCGACCGTTGAATTGAGGCAGGCGTGACATCAAATAGCTAAGGAAAGTACTGCCCAATTCAACGACGAGGCTCAGATTGCTATTTGAGGCAATGGAATAATGCAATAGTGTTGTGAAACTCTGATAAACATACGGTTGAGGTTATGAGTGACCTTTAAAGCCGTTTTCCCCCTCCCACAATGAGATGATTTTTCCGGAAGGCACGAAAATGGACTCGTGACCCCCGCGTAAGGATACAGTTTTACGTTAAAGGTACTCTGTCCACCCTTAAAATTTAAATATGTTATCGCGCGAAATAAATCAAATATTTTGAATACCTATTCTTAAAATGAAATTAATAAGCAAAATAAAGGTTGAAATATTTTATTAATTTTTAGTTTGGTGATGTTGAATCCTTAATGCTTTTTTTTCAAAACATATTGGAGCTATTTATTGTGGCGGCCGGTAGTCACGTGACACTCGAGGAGGCCTAGAATTCGTCTCCCGAAATCTTTCGTCAGTCTGGCGGCAACTTGCATGGAGTTAAGAGGTGAGTTCGGGAGTGTTCCCAAAAAGTTATCAGCTTGCATATTTTACATTCCTCTCCGGTGTTGATGGTGTGTGATTCCGACTTTGGGCATGTGAAAATAATTGTTGTGGCGAGTGACTATGGAAACCGTAAAGTAAATTAATTTTGCGGGAAATCGTGTTCAACGAAGTGCTGAGAACCAGTGACCCCGTATAGTCTTCAAGCTTATCAAGTGATTCTCATATCTTATTCTATGTTTGAGGCTACGTAATGTAATCGTTATCGATGTGATGATCGTGAATATATTTTCCGTAGGGAAGTGTCCATCGTTAGTTTACATGAACCGTTCTCGTTTGGACAAGTTTTGGGACTTGCAAAATACTTGCAATGTATGAAATATCCATTTTTGTGTGTGGTGAATTTCTCTCGTCTCTAAAATTTTAAATTCACTATTTCTCGGCAAGCGTGAACTAAGGAATAGAAGACGTGCTCCAGAAATGTTTTGACCGGGTCGTCAATGTAAGCTTTTGAATCGGCGATTCTCGGGACTGTACATTGCTCTATATCGTCATAATCAGTTGATACTGACATTGTCTTTTCAAGTTTTCACCGATGTATCATATTGGTTGCGCCAAAAATTGTTAATCAAAGTAAGTACTCGTATATGCCATAACTATGTAGCGATGTGAATCAGAATCTGTAACATCATCTCTTTTGTCAATCGTTACTGGTATATTCCACCTTGCAGCCACCTATTCCACGGATTGGTCTAGGAAATGAGTACATTGATACATAATATAAACGCTTCTTTGGAACTAAGGTTGGGCCATAATTCTGAGGGAGTTAGAAATTATAACTTGAAATTAGACAACAAGAAGTTAGAAATTCTTTCCCTGAATGATTAGTTCCACCTGAACTGTTAATTTTACCGGAGATGTAATGATGTCATCAACTCGTGAAATGTGGGCGTTACCTTCGCGTGTTTTTCATTTTAAACAGAGAATGGCTGAGTTATGAAGATTATTTTTCCTCGTAAGATAATAATCTTCGGACTTTCCACGTAACTAATGCAATTCCATCTACCGAATACGTATAATGAATTGCGGTTTCGGGTCTGAAAAATCTACCCTACTGTGGCATTTTGCCTCCTAAAAACTGAAGCGAAATACACGTTAGCGTGGGTGACTACTGGTGACTACAAGCAGCGCTTGGTTCACTACTAGGCACGAAATTTTTAAAAATTCTCAGTCTCGAATTCCAATAACCTTCTTTAATTTCATTTACTTCTTTGAAAAATTTATCAATATGGCTCACTCAGATATTCTCGCATTTTTTAATACTCTTTCTAGTGATAATATTTATAGTGTGACTAGAGGTTTACAAAGGACAGTAATCGTTTTAATCGAGCACTAAGTCGAGGCGAAATTTAATTTGTTATTTTTCTCTCTTTACAGCATTGCAAATCCGTTGTCATTGTCGATTGCGTGAAGTGAAATCAGATTTTCAGGAAAATCCTTACAAGGTCACATGGGAGAGGTGTGGTGATTAAGATATGGTAAGTCAGTCAAATTTTCGTTTTACTTCACATTGTCTCAATGCACTCGCAAAGTAGAACAATTTAATGGCGAAGTTACCATTAATTTGGTGATTCACGGGCATTGTAAACTTCTTCTCGACGTAGATTTCGGTCTGCTTTGTTCCTCCGAGACGGAGACTCCCCGGAAAAAATATCCAAAATATACTCAAAACTTTTATTCAATGGTGGCATTAGGTAGGGTCATGTATCATGAAAACATTCAATAATCCTTTTTAGAATTATGTTTTAATCATCAACAAATAAAACGCATGTTTCAGCTTCACAGTGATAAATTAATAGTCGTCATGTTAATCCATTGCGAGGATTTACAGTTTTGTTCATCTTCATTCAGATAAATAGGTTGACCTGAAACCATGAATAATCATCATTATAACTTATTTTGAAAGACTTGCGCACCGCGATTTAACCAGCTTACTTGTCCCCTTTGCCTCCTATGCACCATTCTTACTTCGATCTATTTCTCAGCTCGAGTGATACGTCTTTATTTCAGCTCATACTTGTTTTTGACACAATAGACCAATTCAGGCTTTTCTTTTATCGTCGATTTTGATAATAGTACTGTCACATTTTTCCGTTTACAACCCATCGTCCACTTATCGAGCAATTCTAGGTGAAAAATCGAAGGTGTCGAGACTTTGGCAGAAAATTTGGTACCGTCACAAATTAATGCTGAGCGAGTCACCGCCCCTGGATACTCCCAAGCATCTACCGCGTAACAAGAGAAGTTGATTGCCGCCTATTTTATGTATTTCTTTCGACGATAATACTTATATAAAACTTAGATTACTAGAATGAAAACAGTAGAAATATAGTAAGACGCGGATCAGCAGAGGCGAATCCAGAATAGGGAAAACGGGGGAGGCTGAGTGGGGGTTATCCGACCAGCAGTAGTGGGGGTCCGAAAAAATTACTGTTCTATCTAGTGTGAATTGGACACCCAAGGGGGGGTCTATAGTCCCCTTAGCCCACTCAGAGATTCGACACTGTGCGCACAATTAAAAAATAACTGCTGATAAAATAAATACAACAATTATTAGTCTAGGAAGGTTACGCTATTATTACAAGAGAGCAACTAGACGGTTCTCTAGTTAAAAATGCTTTCCCTCTCTGATCGGTTCTGATTTATCAGAGATGTAATGGCATCACCAACTCATGATATGTGGGCAGTACCTTCTCGTATCTTTTCATTTTAAACAGAGAATGGCTGAATGAAGAAGATCATTTTCCCTCGTAACTAATCTTCCCACTTCATCAACCGAATTCTAATAAAGAATTGCGGTTTCTTGTCTGAGTAATCGATCCTATTGTTAAATTTTGCCTTCTAAGGGCCGCAGCGAAATACTTAGCGGCGTGGGTCTCTAGTGCTTGGGTCACTGTTGGGCAGTCCAGGCTCTCCTTTCACTTCGTGATAAAATTTTCAATTTCTCAGTCGGTAGGCATAAGTCAAATAACTTTCTTAAGAGCCGTTTATTTTTACTTGCCCAATGCATTATTTTAGCTTACTTCGACTGACTTGCGCACTGCGACCCGGCCTGTTCTCGTATTTCTCATCATGGCTAAAACTTATTTCCTTGTTATCATAACAAGAGTAGGGTTCCTTTCCCCCAAATTAGACTTAAAGCACATTGCTTAAGACCTCTTATCTATGCTGCATAATGGAATAGGAGGCAATCTATAAGGATATTTGTAAGAAATAGAAATTCTTGATACTGAAACAAATTCATTTATCTAGGACAGGTCACAAAATACTAAGTACACTTCCTTCACATTCATGCAAGGATGCACAATAGTTTCCACTCATTATTAGCATGTTTCAATCGATTACAAGTTAACATTGACCAATGATAATGACTCGTCATTTTCATTTGTTACAAAATATGATATTGTTTAATTTTTGATTTCTTTTCTCTCGAATGTCTGAAATTATAGCTATGCCGAACCAATCGCAACTCAAATTTTTGTTCTTTCAATAAATTCTCACATAACTTTAGTTTTGAAGGCCTTATCAAATGAATGTCGTTTCAAAATCTTGAAGGGGAAGTTACATGACTTGAGGGATGTTATGTGGAATGTGAGCTGAGGGGTGGTGGTGTGATGACAGGGAAGATCTTATAGGTCTGGATTTCTCCTGTGAAACGAATCAGGAGTTTTCCTGCGAAAATATTTGTGGTGGTATATCGCTTACCTAGCGAGTTTTTTCCATTGACCTCCCACATCGGGTCTAGACTACGAGCAGACTTTTATGCACAATATATTAAGCGCAGCTTTCCCATTTTACTTCTTCTCAGTAACTACCCTTCTACATCCGTACACTACGCAGCAAGCCGCGTGAATAAGCGTGTGGCAGGGGGTGTTAGGACACCAGCCGTTAACGAATAAAAAGAAAAGGCTGTAACGAAGTTCTACCCAGAATTTATTAAATTCTTTTCTCGTGCGGGAGGAAAACAAATTCAATTATTCATCCATTCGAAAAAATATCTCTTATTATCGTTTCTGAGGGACCTGAAAATACAGTGTTGTTCTAATATGATTTTCTCCGAGTCTTCCTCTTCTTGTCGTACCTGTTTTCCAAAGCGAGAAATAATCAAGCGAATTATGCCTACTATTTGTGGCCTGTCGCAACTAGACATTTACTTTTGAAGGCCATACATTTTTTGTACAATAGTGATTTGATTATTCAGTCATCTTTTTCTCCTAAGGTTTATTCATATCTGTCGCCACATTAATGCAAGCGCATAAAACCCAAATTTAATAAAACGAGTTTATTGTTTTAAGTTTCACGTTGATTTTAACCATTGGTTTTCACTTGCAATGGTGAAATGCCTAACTTGTATTCTCATCATCAGTTACCATAATAGTTACATGTATTTCTCCTTAAACAATTTAAAAGTTAAATATCATACAAGGTCTATTGTCTGTTGGAGGGATTACCTTCAGAAATACAATCGTAATTGTGTGCATATTGCTGAGAAACAAGAAATGCCTTCCTGATGAACTTTTGATTCATTATAAACAAACAATAAAAATAAACTAAAAAATGGAAAAATCGATAAAAAAGGAATATAGTTTGGAAATACTTCTATTAGATATCCCCTATAATTTTTTTTAATATACAGCCAGGTTCACTTGCTTAAGGATGGTGCATATGTTGTTACTCTCGTGTCGTATACATGTTGTTACTCTCTTTGATTGTTTTTCGCAAACTAGTGCAAATTTTTGGTCCCAAGAAAAGAAAGATGCCTTTAGAAAATAACATTTGGTTTGGGTGATACATATAAATTTTTGATCATAGATAGTATTATCGGGGCTTATCGAAGACTTTTGGAATACCTCTACCACCACGAAGGTAGATAACCTTAGCACCTCAATAGATTTATCAGTTTCTTAGGGGTAGTAGGCAGCTGCAGTTAGTTCTGCAGTTGCAGATTTATAGGAAAAGAGAATGAAAGGCCATCTGCTCCGGCTGCAGGAGCAAGTGTGATTGCTCTTAAATCTGTATGCGTACGTTTGAGCGAATTTTTAAATGCACTAGCCCAGCTCAACATACCATAATTCACCCTAGAATATACGAAAGCATAATAAATATTGTAAATTACAGATAAAGAACACTCATTACGAATCGAGTAGTGTTTCATTCTACAATTTTTAAAACTATTTGTAATATTATTTGTATAATGCTTTCATTTTAGATGCTCATCAATTGCTAAACCATGGTGCTTGTATTCCTCAAGTCGAACCAGTGTGAAACTATCAGCATGTCATTTTAGTACGCTTGGAAGAACGGTACACAACATCAGTCAATGGGGCAGCTGTTGTATAAATTTAAATATAATTTTTGTTTTCTCGCTTAATTTAAGTTTGTTCGATGCAAACCATCGGTTGATATCGTTTATATCACATTTTATGTTTTGCTGTACGTCAATCCAGTTCACACTTTTGTAAGACAGGACTAGGTTATCCGCAAAGATGGTTAGTTTATAACTGAAATTTAGATTACACAGATGATTGATTTATAATTAAAATCATATTGGACCTAACGCCAATCCTTGAGCCACTCCCGAACAAATATTTTCGGAACTTCTATGGCTATTGTAGTACCTTAAAAACTTTAAGTGCGCAGTCAGGAAACTTTCGAAATGACTTCATAGAAATGCTACGAATTTCTGCCATATGTGGTTTATCCAAAAACATCTAGTATTTTATTGTATTAAAGGCTTTATTATAACTATGCATACTGCAGCGATTCATTTATTACATTTAATGGACTGGAAAATCTGGGTGATAAAGTTTTTCAAGCGTCCTCTGTACTTTTACCTATCCTAATACGAGGTTCGTTCTATAAGTTCTAACAATTTCCGAAAAATTGCTCTCTTAGTTTCCAAAATTAATGTTAATTAGAAATAAGCACTTGAGACTCGTCAGCAGTTGAAGTTTTAGCTGTATCCATCCCATAGTTTCGTTGTTGTTGCCGATTGTAAAGAACAACTTTTGCTTGAAAAATATTATAGAGCTGAAAGGAGACTAAAATCAAACATATATAATAATTGGTCCAATACAATTTGTTTTTATACCTTTTTCTAAAGACTTATTAAACGACCCTCGTACGATATTGACTGTCACAAGACTACTTCCTTTTCCGGAAAATTTACCAGTATTCTTTTTACAAGTTTTTCAATTACGTTAGAATAAATTTAGAGCAAAGAAATCGGACGGTGAATAACACGTAGTTCGACTTTTTTGTGAACGGAAACAATAATTACTTGCTTTAAGGATGCAGGGAACCATACATTTGGCAAGCTTTGATTGAAGAGATGGCGGAGTACATCTGCAATGTCTGATATGATAATTTTATCATACCAGCATTCAGTTGATCTGGACGGGTAGCTTTTTTAAAGATAGGCTATTGGCAATTTTTAATACATCAGGCGTGGTGAGTGGTTCCAAAAAGGGGTTTAGGCTTAGATGATTTTTACTATTTGATGAATTATCAATCATTGAATTATTTTTTACGAATGGATACAATTTAGGAGAAACAAACGTGCTCATGAACTCCTTCTTGAAGTCAATATCAATAATAACCGGGTCATTTAAGGTCCGATTTCCTTGTATTAGTTTATGCATCCGAAGTTTGTTTCGCTCCCATTAATTCCTTGAAGATACTCGACTTTTATTTTTATTTCGATTTACTTTTTCCAATTGTTCCATATAACAGGAGTTATCCGCATTACGGACACATTTACACAGGTTATTTCTTATCTTTACGTACACTTTTCTCAAGCCGTTTTTGTGCGGGTGATGACGTACTTTTTGAAAAAGATTTTTTTAGGCGCAACTTTGCTCATCGAGGATTCAGTGATCCAGGGCTTAAGTTTTACGGCACGATCTTTCCTGACCATTCTTAAGACTCATTTACACATGTTATCAGTATGTTTGAAAATGTAAAAAAAAAGTTTAGGAAATTTCATGTTCTTCATAAAATACTTCCCAAAAATACAGTCGAACATTTTCATTTCATGAGTTACGGCAGCAATACTAGAGCAAAGTGACATTAGATGGTGTATTTTCGTTTTTCTTCGCGAGCAGAAAGATTGGAGATTTGGTTGGACTGGAGAGTGATGCGTTATACCTAAATGCATAACTTTGGCTTGGAGGTCTGCATTAAATGTGTTGAAGAACCGAGTGATTACGTGATCTGAACAGGTAGCTCATTGTCTAGTAATTCTGGTTGCTTCGTTGATTAAGTTAGTCAGGCCACATGAACTCATGATATTTGTAAACTGAACTGAATCGCAGCTGGGCATTAGTAACTTTTTTCACATCATTTTAGTCATATCACCGATTCTTACTATTTTTTTTAGATATACCCCTCGATTAGGGTTCAAAATCTAAAACAAACTGATCAATTTAAATGTTTTGTCCCTGTAGACGACAAAGAGATCAAATATTCAAAACTTGCATGAAATATTGATCAACAAGCCATCAGTAGGGCTTATATGACAAGGCCTCAGTACGGTTGTTATGTCATGTCTTATAAACACTAACACACCTCTTGCTCTTTCAGAAGTATTACAATTTCCATAAGAATAGTTCCTACCCACTCACTGTATATACATTAATTTAATCACACTATATTAATATTTCATTCATATCGGGTAATTGTGACATGCTATTTAAATGTGGAAGTAGTAAATTAAAATTGGTTCTAGTTCTTCGGATATTTTGACGGACGATCAATAGGGAATTCATTCCATTAAAGTCATTTACAATTATATTTATATCCATAAAATTGGCTTATAGTCTAGGTATAACTTCTATACCATTGAAATATGAATCACAAAAGCAATGATCAAAGATGTTTTACATCATCCATGATGCTAACTACAATTGCTGGCTCCTTTTCTACTTTTCTCCAATAAATTTAACCTCCACGAATCCAAAGATACTTACAGTGCTTATCATTCTGCGCCACCCCACCTTTCTACCAGCACAAAGTAAACAAGTATTATCGTTTTCAATTATATGCATACACCCGCCAGTCCCATTTTATTGATGGGGCCTTGTCGGAGTATTTTCTTTCGGGCTCATCGGCAAGTATGTTTAGACTCACTTGAGGGGGTGTATATCGGCCACACTGGGAGGAACTTCTTTACTCTTATGTCGAACGAATAAGGAGCTTGAAGAACCGTGACCCAACTTTTCAAAGCGCCCAATGGCACAAAAACATGCATCGAAATTTCGATATTAAAATTTTTCGGTTCCAAGAAAAAGGGATTATTTTAGATGCGGCCGAGAAGTGGGAAATTGTGAAAAAGAAAAGGAAGAAATTTGACTAACTGAACGTAAATGAGTTTTTTAGTCACTCCATCATCTTATACGTAATCCCATGACTACTACCTAACCCCACTTCCTTCCCCAAAACCTTTTTTACCTCGTGACATGACGCAAGACCGGAATTAAGGTTGTCTGTATGATGGACTCTTCTTGACTTACAGTCTGCGCCTCCTCCTACAACTTCTCCACCTACTTCCTTATGATCCTTCCCCTCCCTACTTTTCGGTAACGGATATTGAAAAAACTCAAGGGGGAGCGCCAAAGATAATTTGAGCTACCTACACTTTAATCGTAATGAGGAGTACTCAAGTCACATGCAAAGTTTAAGATGGTTTTATTCAAAATTATTATACGCATACACAAGACAATGCTATCTTATGATATAAAAAAGTTACAATTTAGGTTCTGAAATATTAGGTGATGCGGCCGATCCCGCAAAGGGTGGGTCATATGTATTCGACACTGATACTTTTGAAGATATATATTTCTGTCCAAAGTAGTAATTCGTTGGTATCCGATTATGACTGTATAGGAATCGAAACACGTGCTGTGAGGAGTGGAATGAAATTAGTGGGCAGTACGATATCTTTGCATCAATTCGATATTTTGTTCCGCGATATCTCCCCGGAAAAAAACTTGACTTTGCGGCATGGTATATCCTCTTTTCATATACATACGTGACTCACCGTTTCTGACTTACGAAGTAGTGGCTCCATAGCTTAGTAGGTTCATTACATGTGCGGTTGTTGCGGTGAAATGTGGGAGTATTTAAATTCGAATTAATTATTCTCTTTTTCATTTTATAAATTAATAGAGTATACAAGAGTCAATTCTACATTTTATTAAGTAATGGCTCTATCTACCTTAACACGTTTCTTTCTAAACAGATTAAATCACTGAGGTGAAATAAGTAGGGGAAGTGGCAGTGGTTGTATCTTAATTTCCTTGCGGCCAATTACTGTCAAATATCCGTAGAGTAAAATATTAACTTATAGTATATACAATACTCAATAACTAACCCGATACATTCGTAGTTTAAATAATTTTATAGCCCTAGGGTATGGAAATTATTTTAACTCACTAAAATGGGACACTTGGATGTCTACATATTATTGAAAACGATTGTACATCACTAGGAGGAACGGATTACAAGGTCAAGAGTCGAATACAAAAAAATTATTTTCACTTGGCACCTAGCTAACAGGTTATCATATACGTGCTGATTCAGAAGTCCGAGTTGAATTCCTCCTGTGTCCCAACTAGATTTCGTCTAAACGGGTAGTAGTAGACAATTTGGCTATTATTTATTTCTACATCTAATGCAGCACAAACTTTATTCACTACTACTTCCATATTTCCATCACATTGGCTGGGGATGCCATGAATTTTCTTGTTAATACCTAACATGCGTTTCTCAATGCCATCAGAACGGTTTAGTGCGTCAAAAAGTTGCTTATTAAGCACCACATTTTCACTCTTCAATTTGGATATTTGATCTAAAAATTCCTCTAATATTTATTCGCGATTCAATTACCTGTAACCTGTCTTCCAATTTTTCGCGTGGCTTATGAATAGTGTTCCCTAGTTTTTTTGATTCGTTTTCTTTAGTCATTTTATATCCTCAACGAACAAATGAAATATTTCCTGAAGGGATTTACCTTCCGATTTACTTCTGTCTTTCCGGGATGTCTTTCGTAAATTTTGGCAGTCCACACATTTCCAGGATTGTCCTCTTGATTCAATCCCTTCGATGTCAGCGACTCCGGTAGAGAAAATCCATGGAAGGTTTTACGGCAGGTATCGCTATTGATGGAAGTTGTATTCCGTGAATATGTGTTGCACTTTGCACACGAACTAATGCCAGAAAGATGTTGTAGGCATGGCGGATACAACTGTAACTGTAAGCTCGATTTAGCACACTTTACTTTACACAAATAAGGCTTCCACCCAATGAAGGCAACTATTTTGAAAAATTTAGCCGGAAACTTAATGGATCGCAACCGGCGAAACATAGCGCTGAGTCAACCACACGGAGTGAGAACACATCCATACCCGACGGGAGCGGAACACGAACTGAATGTAGCCAATCTTAGCCTCAGACCTCGTTGCACTCACTGCCCTTTAGTTTACATCTACATACTACCCCGAAAGCCGCCTAAAAAGGCGTGAGGCAGGGGGTGTTTGAACACCAGCCGTTGACATATGATAAAAAATGCTCTAACCAAATAACGACTATCTTCCCATCGTCGTGACATGGCGTAACTCATGAATTCTTAAGAATTAACTCAATAGATGGAGTTTTTTGTGGGCTGACACCTATCGGCTTTTCTTTCAAGTACTACTTATCTCAAACTACTAGTTAGTAATCATCGTCACTATTCAACAATCCTAGGATTGGTTCGACGCAGCTCTCCACTTAATTCTCCAATCAACTAATCTTTCCACACCGATGTATTTCTTCTCTTTCACATCCTTATTTACCTGTTTCATATACTTCATACCTGATGATACTGTAAGCGAAACCGTTAGTACCAATAAATTTAAAATTGTGCAAATTGCACCTGCTTCTTCATTAGAGGTCTTCTTGTTCCGTTCTTACCATCTACATGTTCCTAGAATGGTTTCCATTAGGCTATTATGTCTCAAGATATGGCCCATATGGTTCCTTCTTCTTGTCGAAGTTTTCATGAGGCTTTTCTTCTCTCCTTCTCTTCGTGGTACTCCCTCATTACTCGGACTATCCATTTGATCGTCATCATTCTTCTATAGCACCACATTTCCAAGGCCTCTATCCGTGATCACTCCTCTGCTGTCATTGTCCATGCCTCACTTCCGTAGAGATGCATACACCAAATGCACAAGAACGCTAAACAAGAAAGTGATTGGCCGCAAAATGTTCCTGCTTATATATTTGAGCATTCCCCAAGGGATGTGAGCGGGGTTTCTGTCTGTGATAGCTACCTCATACAGGGAACAGTAAGATAAAGGTTCTTGCCAGCTGTTCACCGTGTTCGGAGACTCTCGGAGGAGATGTCAAAATAGTCTGATAACAAATCCATTTAGAATATTAGTGTCATCATTGCCCATTAGTGCGAAATCTTGAGAAAGGGAAAATGACTGTCTTTAAAGACCGCAGTATATAGAACGTGCAAGCAGTACCGTGGTGAACGTCAATATCTACAGAAATATGGGGGCAATGAGGAAAAATATTGAATTTAATACATGTAAACCGCCAATGGTAACCAGTCATGGGATAATGAAAACGAATCCTCAATCCTTATTTTCAACGCCTAGTGTTAGTGGTCATATTAATTGTAATCTACATATATTTTCACGTTCGTTCTTGGCCGCTCTCCTTTTTCCCCTCTCAGAAGCATGTAAAATTGAGCGCTGGCAGTCTGTATTCATCGGCGGCAGCGTCCTCAATAATTTTTCGTGGCCTACGAGTATTCACGGTAAATCATGAAAAAGGCCTTGTGTTAGTCATAGTTATTAAAAGCGTGAGAGCCGCCGTGATATGGAGAAGGATGTGGTCGGTGAAGGCTGAGACGATGGAACACAGATAGAACGATATTGCATTTGGCTAATGTCATTTAAAAAAAGGATTTAGAGAAACCTTTTCTTGGAAGAATTAACTACTGCAGACGATCAACTAGGGTATTGCAAACTCAGAATATATAGCTGTTTATATAGCTGTTTCGGTTCCGTATTTAATTAGGATATTTGGAACACTAAGTCAGTTTACCAACAGAAAATAAATGCTCTGATGGTTAGCTGCACATTGATAAGGTAAATAGTTCCTGCATTAGAAGCTAGAGCGATTTTTATTTTTTCTTTCGTTTACAGCGACAGATAGCGTGAATCACGGTCGCGTTCGATGCGGCAGGCATACACTCGGGTTAAAAGAAATGATGTAACAAAAATGAATCCTCAGTCCTTGCTGTAGATGCCAAATGTTAAATACCATAACGGTAAACTAGTTGCTAATTCACTATTCGCCGATCTCCGTATCCCCTTCTTAAAGATAATCTTATTTTTTCCAATTTCTTAAGGCTTTCGCAACAAATGGTGAGGAAAGAAGATGGCCCAGAAAACAACCATTGGAGTCGGCGATAAAGCCATTGTTTACACTTGTGTACGAGCAGCATGTACTCCTGCTGCGTCAGTGGTACCGACAGCGTCTTCGCTAATGAAATGAAGTGCCGAGACAATTAAATAAAACGAGGAAAAAATGTTTTTTTCGTTATAAAAAACGTTTATAACGGATTAGTGCTTAGATTAATACTTAGTATGCATTTAAGTAGGTAGGATAAATATTTTGGTACCGTTTTGTGGCATTGAAAAAGTAATTCATTCCGACAACCATGAGCATTTGGAGGCTTATTGTGGATAACCTGCTACATTACCACTACGCCAATTCACTCGCTGAGATCTATTGCGTCTAATTTGTCGCTCCATGAGCTCGAAGAAGCGAAGGAACCTGATTCCTATAGTTACAAAAACTGAATTGCAACACGCAGTGGCATTATTTATATTGATATTTATATGATATTGTGCTGATATTTCACATATATTACGTTTGTTATGTCTAATCAAGACTTAACTCTTATATGATATAATATATAATATACTATAATACAAATAATATATGATATTTTGACATATCGGCCGATTTACGAGAGAATGTAAATTGAATTTCTGGCGGTGGATATTTATTAAGCATGAGCTGCGCAATTCATGTACTTAGTAATAAATATTTCAAATGTCCGATTTATATTTCCCTTAAATGATGCATATAGCATTTTTTCTGAACTGTGGCGTATGTGGCGCCGCTCAATTTGTTGCGTCATCACTTTTGAATTCGACTATTCTTATTTTCAAACTTAGATAGGGCATCGTACCTATTTTAACTGGGTTTTACTAGCTCAAAGCAATGACTGCATTTTATCGATGTGATTAGTACAACCTATATATTTCGGAGCTTCACCAAGAAAGACGTCTTCGGAGTTGGACATAAGTGGGTACTCGTTCACTCTGATCTGGAATCGAAATTTATTGTAACTATTCGACAGATGGATGGGAAACATACGGAAAATAAAATCTTCTACATTCTATCGTTCCATCTCGTTTAAAATGAGAGAATATACTATGAGAGAACGCGACAGTTGCCATCTTTTTGCATGAGCTGGTGACGTAGCTAGATTTTGGTTTCATGTACTCGATCACGAAGAATCTTAATTACGGGGGGGGGGGGGGGGAGGGAATCCTTCATATTAGTGGGAAAAAACCAAGGTTCTTAGAGTAAAGGTTGCCTCATTCGCGACTCGGGCTCCCATTGGCTTGACGTCACTGTAGACCCAACTCCTAGCGCCATTTCAAATTCTAGCCTTTCCGCGGGCGTAACTGCTTACCGCAGCGAGTTCTTGAAGTTACCCTCTATCGAACACTATAAGCCGAATTTTAAATTGAATGCGGATTTATGAAAATAATGATGATAAGATTTAAAAAAAGATAAATTCGTGTATTCAGACGCTATAATTTCCTGATGAAGTGATGAAATGGGAAGGTGTGCGAGTTAATTCCGTGTCCACACTTCCTTCCTGTAACTCTCAAAACACTGTTTTCCTTGATACTTCCGCAACATAATTTAAACTTAGATTAATATGACTTGGAGGAAAATACGAAAAAACGAATTAGTTGCTTCAAAAAATTACAGTTCCGCCACTTTTTAAATAGAAATTATGCTCGTTTTCATTCCTCGCCGGGCTTTTAAAATACGCACATAATTATTTATATTAAGATAAAGTAAATTATGCAAGAGGACATTGAAATCCTTTGCTTCAATGGGAAGAAAAAAATAAGCATATAGAGTGATAAGAGTTGTAAATTTACCGTTATTACCATTTTCAAATCATTCGTAATAGGAATTCAAAGTGATAATACGTTAAACAAAAAATCATACAGATGAAATGGAACTAACTTCAATATTATGCTGAGAGAAATAAGAATTCCCAGGTAAAATAATTCTAGAAATGGAAAATGAACCACCAACAGTTGCCGTTATCAAAACAGCACCATAGTTGCCCGCTTGAGTGTAGAACAGCCTTCGAATCAAAGGACTCTTCTCTATCTTAAATCCCACAGAAAGTTTCCACTGTAGCCTTTGGTCAAAAAACCTAAAAGAAAAATGTTTCATTGCACCAAAAAGCACTGCAGGAAGCAAATTCGATTATTTTCAGTGACAATTGCTGAAACAAAAACTTAAACTAATGCATATCAGCTATTTGGTCGATCATAAGTCTGTTGTAGAAATTTAGCTCCAAGGTCAAGGTTCATATTGAAGAGGGTATAAATAATAAGACTCAAGAATTTATGTAAAAGGATTTACTGAACAATTTTTAAATCTTTTTAGTGGCACTACCAAAGTTGCTCTTCTTTGTTGCATTTTTTGTTCAAACATTTTATTCTTGTGAAGACCCTCTGCTTGGCGTAACATTTAATAATTGCTTTGTCCAAGTTGGAGACACAGCACAGAACATTGGTAATTTGTCGAATTAGTCCTAATTAGAGGGTAGAGTGTACTTCATTACAGTTCGCAGGTAAATATACACGCGAAGGAGTGCATAAAAATATCATATGGTTTGACTCAAGTCATCATTCATAAGTTTATATAGGCTATTCTTAACCAATTTACTAGTTCGAGAGAAAATATTATGACTAAATTTAACGTAATTTTCCTTTTATGTGAACTACGATTTAACACTTGATTCCTGATAAATATTTTTATACACGCTAAAACTTATCTGCCCCTAAATTAATAAACAATTTTGCGCAACCGTGGCCTCGAAAATTTGTCAATAGCTGTCAAAGGCATACGAAAGGACTCAAATTTACAGACTTAGTACTAGAAATTTGTTTACCTGATATCTTACCATTGCCACACGATGTTACTCATAGCATACGAGGTAAACGATGAATTTACAAAAAAGTCCCTGCATGAATGAGTGCGCAAAATATTAAGTTCAATTCGCATTAAAAGGGAATAATTCCTGATTTTCGAATGCAATAGGGGCATCTAAGTTCTTGATTACGAAATCTGTAGCATATCCACTTAGAATCTGACTGATTCACGTTCACCACTTTTTTCACATGTGTGGGGGGCGAGACACGGTCAATCATTCGATTAGTTAATACATACAATAAAAAGATTTTTCAACTTAAGCATCCGCCTGCGATATGAGACATTCCGTCCAGCTTTCTTCGTTTTCGACAAGCTGTTGGAGCACGTTGTCACAGTACAACGGGAGCCTGGCATATCCGACGATTTAAGGCGCTCTTTATCCACAAAAAGTTCGTCTTATGAGTAGTGGATTACAAAGACGATTTCCAGTGAAATTGCAGGAAATGTGTTCAGATTCGCGTTAAACACAAGGTGGCACAATGTCTCAGGAACTTGTTCTCTCTCAATTTCTAGCGTGCAAACAATGAAATGGCTAGGATCAGCTGGGATACAGGGTCTACAGTGACGTAACGGGACTTCTGCTGGCGCATGCGCAGTTACGAATGAGGCAACCTTACAGTCTAAGAACCTTGGGAAAAAACCAACGACGCGGTGTTAAGTAGGGCAACCGGATACACGTTCAGCATGAGCTAGTGACGCAATCAACTAATTTGCGAAGGGGTTAAAAATTATTGAATCCTCGTTGCGAATAACTCGGGAAGAAGGCAAAAAACAGAAGTAGAGAAAAATAGTGGTCAGTTTTATATTAAAACTCTTGTCATAATCGAAAATTGATAAATATCGATGAGAGAGCCAATTGCGGTAAAGGAAAAAATTGCATATTCACTTCAGCCATTTACTGCTTCGCCGCTTTTGAGATTTTTATGATTATTGTCGGCAGAACTATGTGAAGTAACCCTCTTACATCTTTATAGTAACGATAACTTCATTTTTTGCGGTCAATATATACTAACAGTCCCATAGATTTTTATATTGGATCCAAAATAATCGTACGTTTTATATGATGAATGAAGTCGTTTGTTTTTCTTTAACTAAATTTTCTTTGATTAAAAGATAATTTGAATAAACAGGTCGTCGCTGAAAATCATTTTTCAGCTTTTTATATTAATACGAAGTTTTAATACTTGAAAATATTATCTTTTCATGAGTGGTCTTATGATTTTTACTTAAATATTTGGTGTTTTATCAATTATTATAATAGATCTCTGATAATCTCAGAATAAACTAACGTCTTCAATAAATTTTGATATAAGATAATTTAATACTTTAACGTATTAAAATATCTTATATCAAAATTGCTTCTCGCCAAATTCTGTTCTTCATTACAATCAGGGATCTATTTTATTTTTGAATTGGTATTTTGTTTTCTAAATTAAGGTTTTGGCCAATTTTAATACAGAGTAATTGATAAAAATAAATTAACATTTTTAAAAGATCTAAATATGAAAATGATGCAGATAGGTCAGAAAATGAATTTCTACTCACTGTGTCTTACGTGTTCCATGCGTATTTGCGGCTATGGAACATACCTCATATCTACCTAATGATTTCATGTGGTAAATGGTAATGGCATTAATTTATTGCTTTTCATTCGAACATTGAGCTCACCCGTAAAATACAGAAATAAGTTTCACATGACTGCTTCCTTTGCGTCCATTATCAATTTCTTCGATTTTTTGTCAAGAGAGGTCATTTTACGAAGGCAAAGAGTTAAATTACGATCCAAGGAGCCTTATCACGATTTATTTAGCAGGAAAAAATAATGGCTCTTGTTACCGATTAAAAATGAACTTCGGTACTAATTTTTCCAAAATAACGTTCTATATAAAGGGTAAATCGTGATCTCGGTGGAACAAAGCAACTGCGGATTCGAATATTTAAAGTCGATACAATTTCAGAAGCTTGTTCAACTTGTAACATGCCGACATTGTAGTCGTGAATTCTGGTCAATAACCTCAATGTTTTGAGTTACTTATACATTCTGTTGATAGTAAGTTATTACTACTATGTTGCTGTCATACTTTTTTTTGAAATACGAAATATTATTTACTGCGTGATATTTCCAGTTATTTTGTATGCAAATCATTAGCTTGTAATACTAATCGTATTCTTTTGGTACTGGTTATTATGCGAATTCCATTACTATTCCATTGATATAATTTATATATTTCTGATTTACAAATATCACTTCAGCAAGCTCCCTAAAAATTGGACGTTCTCTAAATGCCAATCAACAAATCTGTGAATCATTTTAGATTTTTTAATGCCTGCTTTGGGTGTCAGATTTTTTGAAAAATTTATAAACAGTTATTCAAATACGTAAATATAGCATTAGTAAAGATAGGCCATTAGATAACTTTTTACTCACTTCGCCTTACACACTCATAGCTTTCAAATAAGTTATAAATGATGCCTAAAAAGATTTGAAAGTGAAACTGTGGGATTTTTAAAAGGGCACAAGGCACGTTAAAATATGCAAAATAATTAAAATGCACATTATCACCACATTTTATTCCTAAAACTATCTCAGAGAAATTTCAGGTGGAAGATGACCTATACAGAAATTTTTATCAATTTATGAGACTCTAGGCCAAAAGCCTTCGTTGAATTGGAGTAAAGTCCCCCACATTTCAGAAACCTATAAGTCCTTATATTTAATTTCATTTTCCGCTCTCTCCTTAGGTGCAAGCCATCCCTGGATGTGAGGAGAAGAATAGAGGCTCATACTAAGAAGAAAAAGAAGAATGAAGACGACGGCCTCGCGAGACCTCCTTTGCTACTTTTTCTTTGATATTCGGAGAGATTTGACTCGATTATTAATTTAAATTTCAATTTTTTCAATTTCAGAGTGAATGTTGGAGAAAAATTTATTCCCGGATTTCGGACACCATTCAGCAATCAGAGTTTAAGGCTGGGAAGAGAACAGTTTTCCTCAGATGCTGCATATTTGCGTATGTTTTGGTAAGGTGGTATATCAGGTTACATAAAGGTGAAATGGTAAATACACTACGATCTACACACCACAACTGGAGTTATGAGAGACTCCCGGTAGAAGGTGAATTCACACTGGTATAACATAGTGAGACACAAAAAGTACACAAAAGGCAATGGCTCGAAGGAGCAAGTTTAAAAAGGTTTCTAAACACCACTGAAATAAAGGTACCAGAAACACACTTCAAAGGTATAAGCTACGAATGAGACCGGTCCTACGAGACAGAAAATGCATTCTTAGGCAGGATATTCATGGGTGTATTTCCGTGGTAAGGTATTTGGGTGGGTTTTGTACTAACACCATTTATTGCAGGAGTGAAGAATGAAGGCAGAGCTGAAGCCCCGAAGACTGAAGACATCGCTGGGGCTTCGAAGAATGAAGAAAGAAGAGTGAAGATAGTTTGAGTGTGTATCGGGAATGAGTGGACACTGATAATCCCTCACCTGAACTGGGTATATTTTTTGTACTTAATTGTAACATGTCTGTAACTCTTTCCCTTCCAGCCATGAAGATTGAAGACATCAAATTGAGCTCGAAGAACGGCAGGATTCCGATTGCGTGTGGTTTTTTATCTAACGTGTGATTTCGTGTGATATTATTCTGCGTGTGATTATTTATATTTGCGTGTGCTGCGAGTATTTTTCCGTTGCGTCGCGTTAGGGCTTGCATGTTAGTGTTATTTATTTATTTGTTTGTGCATGCACTAATCTTACCTCTTCACAGATTCAAGCCATCGCTGGACTTCAAGGAAGGAAGAGTGAAGACTGCACGAAGAAGAGGAGATTGAAGACGCAAGTATTCACAGAAGAAAGAAGAGAAGCATCATAAGAAGACGTGTGCGATATTTGCGGCTTAGTTTTGGGCCCATCTGGTCAATGAATAAAAATGTGCGTAAGGCTAGGCGTTTTTCCGTGCGTTAGTTTTAGTTTTTTTGTGCCGTGGTTTTGCATTACGGATTCCATTGCGTCATGCAGGAATGCGGCTGTGGCTAGGTAGGAAATTCCTACCGATGCCAAATTCACGTTCTTGTGTGCTGCTTTGGAGTGATGCAATCCTCGGAAGGGTTATTTATTTGTGTATGCACTAACCCGCTCTCTCCCTAGGTCCGCAAGCCGTCGCTGGATGTGAAGAGAAGAACGAAGATTCATCGGAAGAACAGAAGACAGAAGAGGATGGCATCGCGGGACCAGGAGAAGACGACATCTTAGCTTTGGGCCCTTCTGGCCAAGGAAAATAAATTTGCGTTAGGCTAGGCGTTTTTTCCGTGCGTTAGTTTTAGTTTTTTGTGCCGTGGTTTTGCATTACGGATTCCATTGCATCATGCAGGAATGTGGCTGTGACTAGGTAGGGAAGTTATGATTTCCTATTGATGCCATTGTCACATTCTTGTGTGCTGCATTGGAGTGGTGCAAATCCTCGGAAGGGTTATTTATTTGTGTATGCACTAACCCGCTCTCTCCTTAGGCGCGAGTCATCGCGGGACATGATGATAAGGAGAAAGAAGACACTTGGAAGAAGATGGGATGGTGCAAATTACCGAGCCGGCTTCTTGTGGCTCTACATGAGTTGCAGCACTAAAGGAGCGGTATGATCTCATAATATTCATTCAAATTTGGTTCATTTTTCCCAAATAAATTTTTTTAATGAACGAGTTGCTTGAGAATGTTCAAATTTGCATTCATTAACGGTGCTCATGGTTATACTGAACTTCTAATTTGCACATAATGCCATCAAAATTAACAAATAAACATAATATACTCCTCAAATTAGTCATTGACTACTCAGTTTGAAAATTGTACTTGGTAATTAGTAACTGGAAGTGATATTTCATTGACCTATATTAACTATGAGTTGAATTGAAAAGTTGTGAAAAAATATTTTTTGTGCCAACATTTTTCTGGATGACTAATAATCACACATCAATGTATTTTCCTTCCAAATGTTTTCGAGTCAAAATATCACCTCCGTTAACAGTCTCCACAAAATATTTTCCCATTTTAAAGCAGTCCGAATAACTTTTATTTTTAATTAGTTTCTAATTATCCGTTTATTCATTACATATTTTATTTTCCATCATGATTTTTCATTCTGAATCAGAATTATTTAACTATTTTTTGTCCTGTGAAAGATTACCCACTTCACAATCAATCCTTTATTTTTCCTATTTAAACAAAGATATAGTTCCATTTAATTGGAATTATTTTATTATAATAAGTATTATTAATTAATTGAATAATATTTTAATTGCCTCTACAATACGGGAAATTTACTTTTTCAATGGAAAATTTTTTAATCTATTTAAGAGGTAGGCCTATTCACTCTGTAATCTCCATGCGCCATAAGAAAACTTATTGATTGATTCGGCTATGAGGCCGATTTTCTAGGACATGACTTTGTCTCTTTATGAGTGTTCGTTTTTTTTCAATTGCAGAGTTCGTAGGATCGTATTGTGAGAGTTGACAACTCGAGGCCTCGATGAAAGCACGTGCAAAGAGATCGAAGGAAAACAGCTCGTTCCCGCAGGCAGACGGTAAGATTTACTTCATTCCTCTTCCAAGTTTTGAGTTCAGTTCAGAACCACTATTTCTTGATCACATAGGTACACTATAATTTTTACATTCAGAAACCTCGATGATAAAAGTAATGATTGCGTGAGAAAATAAATAAATATTTTCACATTTCCTACGCGAAAATATTTCATTAAACCGCACCCAAAATTAAGATCTCGCGCTTTTTTTTGCAATACTCACAAAACTTTAATCCCGCGCTGAATCTCAAGGCATTGATTGGTTGACGACGACGATAGCGTTTGCTTTCATATATTTTGATTTGAAACTTCATTTCCATTAAATTTAATAGTTCGAATGAAGGACAGTTATGGGGAATTTCGTAAATCTATCATAAGTATTTACTTTGCTGATTAATTTTCTCATTGTTATGTGGAGGACGAGGTTACTATATTGGCCTTGCTTTTGGTAACCCAGCAACCGTCATGCGCGCTCAAGTAAATTCTACCTCGGAGACCCAACCTGAGGGAAACATGAGATTACGGTCATATCTCTACCTTTATGAATTTTTCCGTGATTGTAATGAGTATAAGTGATATGTTTAAAAAAAAGTCGCAACAATAATGTTACAATGATTGATACACTTTTTTGTTTAATTTTGGGCACTTAATTTCCGGTGACGCGTTTTGCCTTGCCATTAAATGTTTATTAAGCCAATGGTGTCGAAAAAATCCGAATATATTTTTCATTTTTTCGGCTGTTTTGATTCTGAAGTGATACTTTGACTTCTAGCTCTTTGCATGATCTAGAGAATTAACTTATATTGTTTCTATCGTATCAGAAGACTTAATTATTAAATTACATCCTGCAAGAAATAATTGAAATACAACCTCCTGGATAGGTGTGGTATCCTTAATGTGGATGCCGTATTTGTAACTTCTGTTTTCGTCTTTTTAAATAATTTCATCGTATTGATTTTTATAATTTCATTATTGTTTTCAAATTCATATGATAGTAACTACATATTTTAAATGCAGAATGGTATATTTGCTATAGAGTTTTAGTAATACTCATGAAGTCCAAGTAAGTCCTTTAAAAAAATTTATATAAATAACACACTCAGCTCACTGTAATGATTTCCAGGAAATTTTTTAATATTGCTCAATCATATTTTTAAAATGTTTAAAGAATAATGAAAATACATTGAAATATCGCTGATCAGATAAGCGTCAAATAATTTGGAATTACCCACTCTTGCATATTTTTAATTTTAAAAATTTCTAGACACTTAAAAAGTTAATACTTTCTGAACGTCTTCCTCGAAATGATATTTCTGAGCTGAGAGTTAACTTTTTAGGTCTCCCCTTCGCTGGACTGGAATGTTTTTGTTATATTACCACAGGTCAAGCTTGTGGACGGCAGCGATTGCTTTTGGAGACAACTGTGGAGGTCCATGAAATGGACGCCTGAAGGTTACTGCGCCGACAACTAGAGGATTATATCGTGAAGAAAGGAAGAATGAAGATAGGAAGAAAGAAGTCACCAAGCCTGAAGATAGTTGTTTTTTTTTGCATTTTTTGTTGCAATTATTGTACAGGGTGTTTGTATATTTTTTATTAATGCATGTTTTTTTTCAGCTATAGTTAGGATTTGCGGCAGGAGAGTAGTGATTTTATATTGCGTCTTAGCGTCGATTAGAAAAAATTCAGATTAGGCAGGTCTTCGTGTATCGTGGCCACGATTCCGTATTTAGGCGTTTAATGAATTCAGGCGTATAGAGTCGTATTTAGGTAGGCAGGGATGTATGAATGGATGAATGTGATTTTATGAATGAGAGAGTGGAATGTGATTTGATGAGTGAATGAATGGAATGTGATTTTAAGAATGAGAGAGTGGAATGTGATTCGATGAATGAGTGAATGGAATGTGATTTTATGAATGAGTGTGTGCTTGTAGCAGTAGTACTAATGGTAGTGTTAGTAGCAATACTGACACTAACTGTCCTTTCCTTTCACTAAAAATCCCTCCCCACCCTCCCTCCCCCTCAAAATCCAAACTGCTCCCTCTACGTGGGGAGGGGGATAAACAGAGGAAAGTCTTACCAATCAATTGTTGATTGTAATGAATCATTTACCTTATCTCCTGCTTGAATTATGGCGTTGGACTTTCCTCTGGCTAAAGCAGTCTGGTATCCTAGTGCAATTTCAAACTCTGTATTTGTGCTTTGTATTTAGGAGGTTTGAAGTGATAGAATGTTATCTAATTATTTGGCTCGTGTAATTTAGTTCTGTTTATAATGTTTTCATTTTTTGTTATTTTCATTCTTTTGGGTGAAATATGCTTCATGGTGACATTGAAGTGAGTAAATGGATTGTGGTTTATGAATGAATGAATGAATGATATTAGTAGTAGTAGTGCTTGATTGTTATGAATTTGCAATTTATATTTTATGTACTTTTTTATTCTCATTAGCTGTGGTCGTAGTGTTATAAGTAGTGTAGTGCATGCCCCCCTCAAATCCAAACTGTTCCCTAATCATTGGGAGGGGGTGTAAAGGGGATAAGTCATCTATTTGTACACCCCTTTTACGAAATTGTCAACCACACTCTTAATGGAGGAACAGAATATATTTTCTTCATCAGTTTATTTTTTCCCTACATGAATTGCACATTGTAAAGGTTACTTCATGGTAAGCATATATGACTTATCCCTGGCTAAAACAGTTGGTACATTTGTACTGCAGTTATGAAAATATAATTTAGCAACACTCTTACCAGGATTAATTGTATCCTTTCCTTATTACTATTTGTATTTCTTTATTGCTTTTTTGTGCCTCAAGATGATACTAAATGCTTTTAAATGATGTGCCTGTAATTTATTTCAACTACTTTGTACAAGTGAAGCCAAGAAAGCTAATTTTTGTGAACATTTGAATAATATACTAAGTCTATGTTGTGAATGATGTCTTAAAATTAAAAAAGTTTATGTGTAAGGCTGTGAGGGTTTTAGGTGCAACTAACACTGGTGTGTGTGGGGCATGGTATACCTACCAGGATAAGCGGTAGGTGTGAGATTAAAAAATTGCTGAATTTTAAAGATAAATGGTTCAAGGGGAGTTTTACGGCTTTCTGAGGGATATTTTATTCATCCTTGATCTATCGTATATGGTTTGACACGTACCAATTCATCAGTTGAAAATTGAACTAGGTAAATAAAGGGGATACCTGCAGAAAGCATTGAGTGAAGTGTGATGATATTCGGCCTTCAGTATGTGTGTATTCAGCATGTGTATGTATCCAGCATAATCTTGAAATGTCTTCAATTGTATTTAAGTATGTAGTTAGATATTATTAATAATGAAGTTTTTGGAAATGAAACATAATACCATTATACCATATAGATGGATGGGGGCTTTGAGGGCATCAGCCTCCCCATAGGCGGATTTAGGGAGGGTTTGGGGGCATGTGCCCTCCCCCAAGACACTTAAACAATATATTGGATTTTCAATAAAAATATGAACCAATTTTTTATTTTATAATAAAAGTTGTAAATAATTACGTATAAATAACTTTTATATAAAAATTAAGAGTGTATTTCATAGAGCAATGGTTGCATTTTGTTTTTAATCCAAGATATTCCTATATACTATTAAGCCTATCAGACCCTGGAGGCATGGGCACAGCAAGTTTTAGGAGCAACTAATGCTTTGGGGTGTTGGGGTATTGCATACCCGCCAGGGTAAGTGGAAGTTGCAGGGGCCCTCCTCCAGAAAATTTTTAAGATTAATGGTTCCAAATGGTGAGTTTTACGGCTTTCTGAGGGATATTTGATTAATCCTAAGACTTTTACATAAGTAATACTAATCCATTAAGTAAAATGGATTAAATTTAAAAATTTCTCTGAGCTCTGGGGGGGCATTAACCCCCAAACCCCCCCCCTCGCTGCGCCACTGCCTGGAGGCCCCTCCCTAAGAAAAAATCCTGGATCTACCCATTGAGCCTCCCCCTATATTTTTCCCAAGTGGTGACTACCAAGGATACATCTGCTGAGGAGACCACTTACTCAGAGCCAAAGCCAGATTCAGGGGGGGGTCCACCTTCCCAAATTTTATAAAAAGTTTCCATTTTTATAAGCTTAATAGTTTTTTATATCATTAATTCAATAAAGTTTCTCAATTTATTCTACTCTGAACAATTGAAGTAAAAACTTGGCTCCAAAACGCATTAAAAATGGGTATTAAAAATTTAACATGGGAGAAGGAATGTTCCTCTCTCAAGGGGGGATTCCATTCTTGCCAGACCCCTTCCCCATTTTTATGGACAAATCTTTCTTTATAAGTTTAATAGTGTTTGTATCATGAATTAGAATATATTGAACCATTTTAGACATGCCTGATAATGTGAAAATAATGGGTATTATAAAAAATTGGACCTGGAAGAAGGAATTTACTTCAGGGGGGTAACATATACTCATGCCCCTTAGTTTTATAAAAATTCTATTTTTATAAGTTTTTGTATCCTTGAATGTCTTAATTGCCTGAATTATAGTATTTAATCACATTTTAAAGAATGTAAATGGTTTTTGCTGATGGAATAATTATTTTAATGAATTCTGTGTCCTGGAGTGCATAAGTAATGATAAAAATAGTGTAAATGCTCAATAATTGTATTTGGTTATTTACTTTTGAATGTGAAGAAAAGCTAAAAATTTATATCGAAAAAAACTGGCGCCGCAATTTAGGTAGTGGTGTCATGGCACCGGAATGTGCTGAAACTCCTGGATTATGATATTTTTCTGCTCCCAAAGTCACCATTGAGCCACTATATTTGATCTGTTGAGTCGGATCATGAGCTTGGTTTTAAATTTATAAATAATTCCACCCTATCACATGCTTTAGGTTGCCCCTGCTTTAAAAAAATTTGATTGCTTCATTAGAGTCATCATAAGGTTACAAGTTAAGGTGGCCTATTCACTATTTCAATATGTATAATTCAGTGTTTGTCGTGGTTCACTATCCCCTTTTTGGAAATATTTTAAGTACATAACTGCAAAACTTGGAGAAGTTCATAAAACTACTTGATTAATCCATAACATTTTTCTTTTAACACAAATGAATTATAAAACAGATGTATTATTAGAATGTCTTTCAAATGATCACAAATCAAAGCACTAAAATCAAATAAATGTCTTAATTTAATAAATATGATGGAATCACAAATTTTAATCAAGAAAGCTAAAAACAAAGTGGAATGGCCTATATTAAGGCGTTAGTTCAGAGAAGTTCGTTAAGTAAGTTAGGCAAGAAAACTTAATGGAGGGTAAAAGAAGAACAAGTTCCCTGAGGTAGACCAATAGATAAATCTATCTAATTAGAAGAGGAAAGGAGAATAATAATTGTTGATTGGAGACTTGAGCTGATCAAGAAGGACACGAGGAGGAACCTCAAGAAAACAAAACATGGCATGGGCTGGGATGAAATGGGCTGCAGTATATGGCAATCCTTTGATTGCAGCACTATGATTGAATCTTTGAGGATACATATTGCTTTCTTTTTTTATGTAATTCTTAGGGTAGAATCATTAAATTATCCTTGACATGTATGCAGGAGTCTTCCATTTCAACTATAATCTCAAGCTCAGGGTTCAGATGGTATTCCCCTTGAATTCATTAAATCATTACTCCCATTAATTCTACCATGGTACCTCACCAACATTTTCAACTCGTCACTATCACAAGATCATTTTCCTATTCAATGGAAATCTGCCCTAGTTCCTATTCCAAAAAAGGGAAATACTCAAGAACTGCTGCTGTGTGTGCTGGATAAATGAGCTATAAAATAATAGATAAATTCTTTTTCATTTGGGCATAATTTGGCCATAAAACTGCCTAGGGTGGCATATTGTTATTCCCCATGTAAGCTCAAATATTATTATTGCAATTTGGCTAAAACTGGATGATATTTATGATGAGAATGATGAAGATCAAACAAAAGGAATTCCTGGGCATTATAGAAATAATGAACCCATACAAAAAAAAAAACAAAATATATGGTATCACCACTTTATGAAATGAATATGAGGCAACCATGTTTTATGCCAATACGTGTAACCTCGGAATAAAATTTCAATGCATGTAGCAATAGTGAATGGTGGGGAGCAGTAGCGCAGCAAGGCACCCCCC
This sequence comes from Ischnura elegans, assembly GCF_921293095.1. Lineage (NCBI taxonomy): Eukaryota > Metazoa > Arthropoda > Insecta > Odonata > Coenagrionidae > Ischnura > Ischnura elegans. Next base: position 106,938,893 of record NC_060253.1, on the reverse strand, counting down.
AGAGCTCAGAGAGATTTTTAAGTTTAATCCATTTTACTTAACACATTGTATACGGATGACGATAATTCTTGTCATTTTTCCCAAACATTCCGGACGGATGATGAATATTCTTGTCATTCAGGCGCTTCAACTTGAACAATTTTAAAGCATACTAAAGGAATTTGGTTGTACGTTTTTGTGTTGTTGCTCGTTACTTATTATGAACAGATGTATTGTAATGTTTGATTGGGGTTAAGTTTTTAGTATTTTAAACATTAACTTTTCGCCATGTTTAAATCAAAAGCAGTTCTCCCAAATCTGCACATATTTTCAATCTCAACACCTCTACCAAGGTACGTCGTTCCCCTGCATTTAATTACACCGATACGCAATGTGCTAATTGGATTGATATATTTTTTATTTGGCAATTCAACAGAGGATGGTTGACTGAATGATTATTGTGCATTTTACTATGTTTTTATTTGTTCACTGTCAACGTCAGCAAGTGGAGTAGTTCCAATACCCGCGTACCTGCACTAAGCTCTAGTGAGTCAGTCATTTTTCATAATACTGTGTTTATGTTAATGGTCCACGGAGACACATCTTTGAATAAGTCTTTATGAGGGGAAATGAATCGCTGAATAAAAAATATAGGGTGCCATTTAAAAAAGACATACCGCTGTTCATATATATTTGTAAATAACAAAGCTACAATGAAGGCAATCATGCTGATTAATGTCCCCCTGATGGCTAATGGACATTTACTTGACACATTTTTGAATTTACATCTGGACAAAAAGTTATTTTGGGTGGTCAAGATAAATGGGACACCCTGTATATGCACTGGCAAGTCTTTTAAAATGTCACCCTCTCCTCGCATTAAGGTTTATGAAGATCATCCATGTTCCCAAAATCCTGAGGTGGGTACCTACCTATATTTTCAGGCAAACCTATTGCTGAGTCTCTGTGTACAATTGAGAGCCAAGGAGAAAGATTCTAAACATAGCTGGGAATAATAACTACCCCAATATGAGCGTTTGAGAACAGATATGTTGATAAGAGCAACACGGAGAACATCATATAAGAGCCCCTCTATATTTCACGGTCCGACAGATGCAATAAAATAAGAGAGATATGCAAGGGCGTACCCAGGATCAAAACTAGAGGGTGGGGGGGCAAGACATGGTTGTTCAAGTTGTAGGTAAGATTTAAGTATGGAAAAAGTGAATGAAATCAACATTTTAAGGAAACTGTAACAGATCTTTATGTATTAGTTTTTAAATTATTTGCTTGAAAATATATTATTTTCCTTACAGAAATATGCGATTTTTGCTTCTAGGGGGGGCAGCTGCCCCCTTCTGCCCCTCGCTGGGTACGCCCATGGAGATATTGGTATTTCCAAACAGATAGGTATAGGAATTCATTATTCCCCTGAACCATAAGGAACTTTAATAAATGCTGGTTGTAATCTTGTTTGAGAAATTGCTTTTGATATGTAAACAGCTGGTATCCATTGTAAAGGCCCTCTCAAAAGGTTGGTTATGATTGAGTCCACCATTGGCTGGGCTGAGCAAACATTGAACTGACACTATCACCTTTTGCAGCTTATATCCTCATTCAGAGGAGGCACGTACGGACAGGGGTGCCGACTTACAAAAAATATTTGGGGGGCCCAAACCGAGGACCTTGCCCCAATAAAATTTATAAGTAGTGAATTTGAAGTTTTTTAAGCATTTTAGAAGAGTCATATAATCAACATTGGAACCCTGATCACTTGAATCTCGATATCTGGACACTCCGGAGAAAATCGACAAGCCTTACACATTTTTTCCTCACATCTGTTACGAACTTTTGGAGGGGCTCGGGCCCCCTCAGGCCCCATGGAGTCGGCGCCACTGAGTAAGGAAGAGAAGAGGAAGGAGGGAGAGAGGTTAATTAGGGAAGCAAAAGCAATGCTCTTATATTAATTCCTGCACACAACTAATCATCAAGGTGTAAATGCACTCTCCCTGATAATCATGTATTCATCAAGTATCAAATGAGTGATTGGGTAATTAGTTGAATACTTTTCGCAGATGAATATTTTGGGATGGGGGTAGGATTCATCAATTGAGCCTCAAAAAAAATGCTGGCTGTCACTTCAATACCTATATGGTAATATACCTATTTATGGCTGAAATAGTGTAAGGTGCCTTAAAAACGCATGATCGTTAGAGGAGTCCTTTTTAATGAAAAATGGTTCTCATATTCGTATGCTGATTTATTCTATGAACAAGAAATATTCTTAAAACTAGAAAGATCCCTTAAAAAACATTTCATTGCTCCAAAAAAGCTCTTTAAATGCATTCACGGCGTCACTTTGAGGTGCAAGCTGCTTCTCACAAGCTACATCATCTTTATTCTCTATACATTATGGACCACGATTCCAAGAAATTATTTTTAAAATATTAGGCTTCAATTTAATTATTATTTATAGTTTATTTTCGAAGGAAAATACTCGTTGTGTTCAGTTTTTCTACATTCGTATCGAACGAATGATATGATAAAACAGTATAGGCCGACAAACTGTGTCGAGGTGTAGCCGGAACCAACAAGGGCACCAGCCAGTCCTCCAAAGCACCACCACGCACTATGACATCAGCAACAGCTGCTGTCCGTGCAGGAGTCGTGCACCGGGCACGAAGCTTCACTGCTCTTCGTGCTGTTCCCATCGCTGCCTTCCGTTCCGCGGATGGTGGCAGGCTGGTCTCGTTGTTCTGGTGGGATTTCCGACGATTTATCGTCACCCACGTCGAGTAAATTCGGCGCAGGGCTGGCGCAGCGTCCATTGCCGCCGACTCCATCAATCTGCTTCAAAGTGGGAGAGAGAAATGAAATTAAATAACACACCTCAGAAGGATGGATAATAGCGGGGTCCACGAATACTACAAGTGAAACGGGTAAACAGGTCGGGCTCGATGGGGTTAAACAATCATTTTATCCGTTATTCCCGAGTGATCACTATCGCGATTACTAGAGTGATTACTCGCAAACAATCGTCGCCGGGAATTGCTATTCGCGATCACTCTATTGTTGAGGATTCCCATGGCTTTTTTCATCACTCGTCTGGTTCGTTGCTGGTGATGCAAAAAACATCGCCTTTCGTCTGGATTTATGCTTACGTTTATCGGATATAAATTTATCTGTCACCACCACTCCTGTTCCTGTATAACTGTTCGCAATAGGTATATTGGCTATTATTTGCTCCACCTCCGGTAAACCGACAATTCGCTATAGCGAGTGTTTGTTTGAGCACCGTGGGGCCTCGTTTTATCGAGGTTGCACTGTATATAAAAAATAAAATCGGATGCAAAATTACTAGAATTACTGCATTTTAATGCTTGGCTACACCGGACTTATTATCTCCATTAGTGTCTCCTTTGTAAAATGGAATTATTTAATTTACTTGCCGGAAAGGAATGTTTCAAGTTTACTTGGACGTCTACTCAAGTATTGAAAATAGCGTTAAATCCTGAATCGCACGATCATTTTACCCGTCATTTCCTAGTTCTCACTAGAGTGATCACTCACAAATGATCGTCGCCAGCAATTGTTTTTCGCGATCACGATCGCGATGAGGATTCCAATCAATCGTCCGGTCGCTTTTTCCATCGTTAAAACCGCCACTAAAACTCCGTATCAGCCAATCAGAACGCATTCCCGTACGGAGCGATTGCAGCGCAACGTTTGACAATCATGAGAACGACATAGATAAACAAAGACGCTATATATTTTCGTGATGCGGATCCTATGACAACGAGGTGTGATATCGAAAGTGATGCGAAAGGCGACGGCGGGAGGGACCGTGTGACTCGGAAAAATGATCACTAGAGCGATCACTTTTCCCGTCGCGAAAAGCGCTCCAGTGATCACTTTTCGCGACGAAAGAAAATGATCGTTTGATTCACGCTTTACTCTCCCTAGGGCCGTGTCTGTAAGCCCGAGACTTTTTACCCTTAAACATCGGGAGGGAAAGTGTAATGTCCCTTTGAATGATGTGACCACGATTATAGCAACCTAGAGACTGCCACAAGGATTGGCGTCGTCTCCTTTATTGGGTAACAATTCATGCTGAATTAGCGTTTACATCGCAGAAAGGACAGAGGAAGGAAAAAAAGAATAGGAGACGCCGCCGCGATGAGAGCCCGTTGACGCCTCCGGAGAAATGATAGGGATTAAAGAAATAAGATAGTGAAATCTCAGTGCCGTCATTAGGGCAGCGTGGGCCACGACTAGCGAAACCATGTCTTGGTGTTTCTACAGAACGGAACGATGTCCCTATGAAGATGAGAAACCCGACGATTTTCCATAGATCACGTATACTAAAGTGCGCGATTCTCCCGGGGGGCCACTCAGGGCCGGAAGTAGGAGTTTTTTCGGGGGGGGGGGGGAGATCTGTTTGCCACCCCCCCTCTCCTGATTCCCACTCTCTCCGTCGTCCCCCCCCCCCCCCCCCAGTTAAGTATAATACACGCGTAGGCTATTTTTTGAGATACGGTAGTTGAAATTACACCCCGTATGTTTGATTTTAAGAAGTTTTATTAATATTACCGTTAAATTATTTAAGTAGGAAAATTAAATAAATGAAAAATATTAACTTTTCAAATTTTGCCGCCCCGGGCACGTGCCCCATTTGACCCGCCCCATTTCCGGGACCAGCACTCCCATCGCAGACGGGCAGAGCGATTCGAATTTCAAGGAAAAATAAGCTGTAATTTGGGATTTTAACATTTTAACAGTTATATTCGTAATGGTGTCATTTGTAAAATTAGTTACTTTTCATCGCTATTCCTCGTGGATGCAAGATGGATTTTGCTAATATTGGTAAAGAATGAATCGCTCTGCTGCGAATCTTTTTGAAAACCTGTAAAACCTATTAAAATAGTGGCAGTATAAATATTAATCTTCTACCTACGTGAAGGAACTCCTCTGTTATCTCGTCTAGACAGGGCCACTCTTTTTTTGGCGATGTAGCGGACCTCTAACATGCTATATATTAAGCTTACTGAAATAACTTTGCGTACAAAATACAACGTTTGTTAAAATAAAATGCATGTGATAAAACATAAGATTTATATGAGCGTGTTACGAGTCTTTAGGTAATGATTATTGGTTTCCTTGGCCACCCACCTCTGCCGCCACTTGGCTCGATGGCTCCATCTGAGCACTGGCGCCTTCTGACGGCGCCTCAGCTGCAGCGGGTTGGGGCGGTTCTCCCGCTGCCCACGGTGACCAAGCGTCCATGACCTCTGACCCGCTGCCCTCGCCGCAAACCACTCCGCTGTCCTCTCGCTCCTGCAGCAGCGCCGAGTCCTCTCCGCTGCCCTCGTTCGAAGGTGGAAGAACACCTGGAACAGACAATTGACGAACGTGAGCCGCTGGCGCTTCTCACCGACGAATTCGCGGAAATCTTGGATCACTCCATGTCTTGTTGTTGAGCTCTGGCTGTCCACCGGGTAATGGACTCCAATGATGCCGACACACAGTGGGCTAGGATCGAAAAAATCTGGCCAAAACCTCAAAAACGATTTTTTTAATCTAGGAAGTTGAAACTTCGAAAACATATTCTCAAATAAATTGTGAATAACTTTCCTGATTATTTCTTTCCTGTGTTTTCACGTTAACAATATATGTGAGGTCAAAGTTGAACAAATCTTTAAAAACCCTAAAAATGAAAGTAAATGAAGAGTTAACTAAGATGGTATAACAGTTCAGTCGATAAAACTATTCATGAAACCAATGCATGAGGATAATGCCGACAATTTTCAGAACAAATCGAGGGTAGTGCTTTTTCGGTAAATTTGTTCAACTTTGACCTATTACCAATGACTTTGACCTACTACCTTGACCAATTATTCTCTATTTAATAGTTTTCACCAAAATCTAGAAAAAACATTATGATTCGAAAGATAATGCCTCGTTTATCCAAAATGAAGAATCTCAATCTGCACCTTAAATCTCATTTTCGTGAAATATGGACCATATTGGTAGCGGAAAATTAATAACAGCATTGGAAATGCGGTACTGTTGAGGATGGATGGATCTACTGAGGGAAACGTAAGGAAGCTCGAAGGTGAATGAATAAAGTAAAAGGCTTTTTAAACCCCTTTGAAGAAGAAGGAGCAACTTAATCGACTTCAATAAAAAGTTTACACTAAGCCATTAATTTAACAGAACCCCAATGACGTCACAAACTCATGAGTGGTGGGCAGTGACAACCAAATAATCTCGCCTTGACCAATAAGGCGGTCTTCATGAAGACGGTCTCAAGTAAACAATCAAGACGCGACTATGAATACGGCCCTTAAAGGTCCCAGGGCGGGCTCACGGGGTTACACTTCTGAGGGCTAGTTCTATAAGTCCGAGACTTTTCACCCGCACACCTCAGGAGGGGAAGGACAGCGGAAGGAAAAAGGATAGACGAGGATAGCAATGAGAGCCCGACGACACCTCCAGGGTAAGAATAAGAATGAGAGTAGGATGATAGGGGAATCCCACCTATCCTATTTGGAATGGTGGGATTTTACAAGAAGTTATTGTGACTAACATGGTGACTTTTTCTTTGAATCGGTAATTTATACTCGTAATTTATTACTTTATGTGCCTACGCAGTAGCTGCAATTGGGAATTTCACTGAAAATGGGTGATTATGTGATAAAAAAATATCCTCCACACTGAAAATTATAGTGAAAGCATTTCTTCTATAACCTGCGCATTATTCGTAAAACTTCACTTTGAAAATTTTTTAGTAATCTTGCGCTCCAAACGACCCGTCTCCATGTTTGCTTAGCGCGACGTCAGAGTCCAGTAAACAATACGTTTTCGTGGTGTCAGTAGACTATTTTTCCCAGTTTTAGAAAAACATATGTAACTTTTTCTCAATACAATTTATTCTCCGAGATCTAGATTACTAGCGAACGAGATAGTTGATTTAATTTATGTTAAATTTCAATTTTGTGGCTTCTCAATTCCGCGCCGAGAAATCTTCAATGCCTGAAAAGAAATCAGCGACCATGAATTAATCTACCTTCAGGATGTTCGCAAAATGTGCCTTTAAGAAGACCGTGTCAGCCATTGTGCAATACGTACGCCGTAAAATATGTACAACTGTTTTTCTCACACCCTTCAAGTCATGAATTAGTATCGTCGCAGCTGTTTGCTATCGTCGTGCTGTTTGTTATTTCTATGGAGCGAATCTGCTTACTCGTATTCTGACGTCACAGGGCGTTCTTGTAGCGCGAAAGAATTTAGTAGTTTTCGCGAACTGCGAAGCTATGTAGCGACAAAAATTTGGAGAATTATGAATGCATGTTTTGTATGCGTCATTAACTTTTTATTAATTACACAGGCCAACAATAAAAAACTTTTTTACTGAAAATACCTTATTCTTACGTTTTTAAAGTTGCTGAATCCAAATATGATGGTTTTAAAGATGTATCACCCACCATTTATTCACATTTTACAGTTAAATTTATGATTTTTTGATGATTTTTTTTTGAACTTATGACTTTATGATTTATGAGTTTTTTATTATCAAGCAATATTTTTAGAATTTAACAGCTTTTTATAGTTATAATAAAATTGAAAAAGTTGGTCTTATGAACGAAGATAATGGGGATTACTGTTAGTACTTTACCGAGAAGATTAGCAAGCGACTCATCGCAGAAAAAGCTACACATGAAGCTTCAAGGAAAAAAGGGAAAGAAAATGTAGACCAATTCCAGTTGACAAGTGAACCCTGTATTATCACGCTGCAGTAAATACAAACAATTTTATCACGATGTAGTGAACAGTAAATACAAACAATTTTATGATGTAACACAGTGTTTCATTGATTTCCCTGTATACCGTATAGGGGTATTAGACTAAATATTAGATACATACTGCTTGGGAACTACGGGTGATACAAAAAAACTAAGGCCAGGTTATGATTCGGCACATGAAAATCTGTAAAGATCAGCTGCTAAAATAAAAAAAGTTTTCAAACAAAATTTTTTTGCTGGCCTGTGTTATCTATGCCTGTAAAAAATTACTGTTTTAATTTTACGAGAGCACGCCATTGAGCCCAGTTATGTTTTTTTACTTATTGCTTTTACCAACACTGCTGATATCTCACCTCCGATGACGGGCACTTCGAGATCGGCGGGCGGCTGCACGGTGGCACTCTCTGGCGCCTCCGTGGAGAACTGCGGGGGCGGGGGTCCGAGCAGGGATCCCACGTGTCGCGTCTTGGTCAGTGGGGGGTGGTGGTGGGCCCCCCCTCGGCCCCCTGGAAGGTGCACCACGGCGTGGGAGCGGCGGAGGGAGCGGGGGGGCGAAGGGGGCGGGTACGAGATGCCCCTCTGGTTGATCGGGGGCGGCGGGGGCGAGCGGGACGGGGGCAGCAGGTACGCCACCGACGACGAGGGCTGTTCCCGCTGCTGCGAAGATGACGACGAGAGGGCGCGGCCGCTGGCCACGGCGCTCAGGTTGGGCAGGGACTGCCCCCCCAGATACGTGGCCCCCAGGGCGCCTCCGTAGTTGCCCCCGGGGGACGTGGAGGCGGAGGGCGAGGGAGAAGACGAGGACCCGTAAGGCATCGCCGTCACAGACAGCGTGTTCGGGGTGGGCGACCGCGACAGTATTGCTCTCCTGCGGACAAAACATCGAATTAGTATGGAATTATGTACATCTAAAGGCCTATTATAGAATACGGGGCGTCAGTTTGGGATCCTCATCTGACTCGAGAGATCAAGCAACTAACAAAAGTTCAGCGATTAGCAGCTAGATTTGTTTTGGGAAATTTCAGAAGGAAGGCAAGCGTCACGGAGATGCTAAAAACGCTCGGCTGGAAATCTTATGAGTCAAGGAGGAAGAAAGCACGCTTGAAGTGTGCATTTAAAGCTTACAGTGGTGATCCTGCGTGGAGGAACGAAGCGGTTGAAAGGACCAAGGTATCTGGCGAGGAGGGATCATAATTATAAGATTAAGGCTACAAGGCAGCTTTCAAATAGACTAAAATTTTCCTTCCTACATCGGGGGAGAGAAGATTGGAATGGTATACCGGAGGAAGTTTTTTTGAGCCCTTCCCAACTAACGCCACTGTATTTATCATTAGGATGAATAAAATTGAATTTTGAGGGCTTTATAAACGTGTATTTTCTGAACTTGGCGTTTCTTGTTTTTTATTTACTTTGGTCTTCGTATATTATTGAGTAAAAATGGATGATGAGGACAATCTAGACGTAGTCATGTATTAATTTTTTTCTGATTTGGTGATATTTACATACATGGGGACATGTTTTGTGTGAAAAATGGTATTTTGAGGGCTTTTAAAATTTTTTTGTATTTATTATTTTGTTTTGTATTTTGTTTTATGTATATTTTTGTGTGTGCTGTAACCTATCAACCAAGCTGGTACTTTGCATTTTATATTTTTGTCTTAATGTACTTCCTGACTTTATGTTACCATCCGACTACATGGTCGACTTGTAACCATTTAGGTAATAATAATAATAATAAATACTACCCAGCAAGCCGCCTCCATAGCTGAGTGGCGGAGGACGTTGAGGCCGTTTTACACGGGGCACGTCACTACGCAATCTGACATGTGTACGAAGGCACTATCAAAATTGCGTCGTGTAAAGCGGTGAATTGCTAGAACACTTGCGTGGATGCGAGACGGCAAAATAGCCCCTGCTCTAATTCAAAGCTCGCATTCTCGCAATTTAAACATGTTTTCAGTGCTAACCTGCGCTATGACGTGTCTCGTGTAAAACGGCCCTTAGGCAGGGGCGATAGCAAAGACGATGTGTAGGGGGGGGACCCGACCCGGGGGGTCATAGGGGTGGAACGGGGGAAAATGTGAACATTTTTATCGCTAGAAATCACATTGTATGCTATTTTGGCCCTTAAAATGACACTATTGATGTGTCGTCGGGAAGCTATTTTGCTAAAACGTAATGGTGGAGAAGAATACATTTGTTTTACAGGTCAATATTTTTCCGCTAAAATTAATGGGTTTGAGGGGAGCACGTGCCCCTTCTCCCCCCCCCCTTCCCCCCCCCCCCGCTACACCACTGGTGTCAAGGATATAAGCCGTTGGCGATATGCGCAAAATGAGTATCACTTAGCATTTGTTAAAGTTCTTTATTGCCCGGGTTAAAAACGAATTTCCATATCTATCCGTCCGACAAAATTATTTTGATCGTTCCTGTAAGATTCAGAAATATAGTGAGGTTCTAAGATAATGATCTTTGTTTCGCTCTTAAAGATTATACTATACACTAGCTGACCCGGCGAACTTCGTACCGCCTAACATTCAATGAACTTTTAGTTTAGTTGCACCATTTATAAATAAAGAGCGGCTGTATCGTTTTAATCATATTTGATTTTTTATAAATTAAATGAGAAAATATTGATGAAATAAAAATTATACGCATTCAGTTGTTGGCTATTTGTGTTATTAACCGTAAAAAAATGTTTTTAGGTCTAAGCCCGTAGCGTAAACTTGGCTCGCTCACGGGGCAGGTTAACGCAACGCTAGACCGACGCTTGACTAATGCTCAAAATAGTGTAAGAAAAGCTCCTATGAAGCAGCATTCTTATCAAATGGCTTTAGGCGCGCCCGTTATAGTATCTCTGTTTGGAAAAAATACAGTGCGTAAACGTGCTGCATGCGTAGACGCACCACGGTGTGCCCTACACATTCGGGTGCCCCACACATCTCTTTCGTCAAGCACCTTCTGATAAACAACAGTTTTTGTTTTGTTATCAGGCGCAAGATAAAGCGAATGAAGCTAAATAAAAATAGCGAAGCGAAGCAGGGATGCAGCGAGGGGGGTTTTTGGGGGATAAAACTCCCCCAAAAGTTCAGAGAATCTTTTTATAAAACATTTGGTTATTAATATTAGGGGGACGGATAGGTCACAAAATATTTGCTGTAAATTGTGCCGTGGTGAGCCAGGTGCGTCCAAAGACTTTAAATATTCAGATAGATAGTTGGTGACTTCGTCTTCGTTTACTACAAAGTTAAAAGATTTGAATTCATGCAGAGTACACGGACATTACTGATAATCAACAATTGCTTGGAGATTTGTTTACACACACGGTAGTTATGTGTTTGTTGACAACTCAATTCGAGCTGAGCTTACCTCTAATTCAATTATTTTAATACTATTTTAATATTTTAATATGTTTGAACATTAAAATTTTTTTAATATTGTTAAAAAGATCAGTCAATACATTAGTAAAAACGAAAATAATCTTTTATTTTTGACCGTCTCAACAATCAACTCCTAAAAACACATATCTAAGATAAAGTTGAATTTTTTTAGTGAACTTTTCCTATTTTTTAATGTCCTATATTTTATCCGGGGCTGAGACGAATCCAAAGAGCCTAATGTCACTAAAATCGGTGCAGCCGTTCTCGAGTTATAAGTGTTCTAACTAACACGATTTTCGACTTTCTTTTATATATATAGAATAGAAGATATATTACCTCACCTTCGACCTGAAGACGCTGACTGCAATGTCAGCGAAACTGTTGCCGCCAAAACCCAACGGACGCGGTGAAAACCCGAAGAGAATGCAGAGATCAACGTTCAAGGCATACAGAATAATTTCATCCTTTCACCCACTACCGCTTGTTGAATTTTCAAGGTATTTTAGCTCTCTTCTTAGACTTTTCCATTTTTTCCATTTAGGAAACTAAGTAAACTAAGACCCAGGCTTACTTCCCGGTGATGGCTGAGATTATGTAAAGATGAATGCTCGATGCCTGCTTCAATGCTATTCGATGAGTGGAGACCAAGTACAGCACTCCGTCCGTCGGATGGGACGTTGAACCGTGGTCAACACTTTGCGTGCCATGGGCGTAATATTACGTCCTGCTAATCCTTGTAAGGATTCCCCGTGGTAATTTTACAGTTTACTGCTTAGTGGTTCTGCTATTTCAAAAATCAACTGCTCGATGGAAAAAGAGTTCCTTTAATGTCTTGAGGACGAAAAGTCCTCTGTAGCTACCGGCACCCTTATCCCAGCCTACTTTGTGTGAAAATTCTTTGGAGGAAAGAACCGTTCGTTGAGGGTGCAGCGGCCCTTTTTGTCATCCAGGATTTTGAATGATTTGCTTGGAACAATGCTTTTGTATGATTTCCATGGTTTAAATAGCTCAAATTGAGCGTGATAAAAAATATTATGCATTTTATGGCGGTACATCATTTGTTGCAACTTTTTATTTTTCAAAAAACAGCAGGTTTTCATTGTAAAAAAATATATTTAACGTTAGCAATAAATGTTACTCAACTCATTCATAAAGAAGAGCAAAGTCTATTTTTATTGAAATACACATCGATATAAATATATTTTTGATGCTAATGTTTTAAAAAAATTGCGAATTTAGTAAAAATGGCTGAATTTTTCAGTAGGGCTTTAGCGGCCGGCACTCAAAGTGTTAAAGTTTATTGAGTGATGATTACAGATTAATGTCGTGAATTTGTAATGCACTGAAACTCAGACATGGATAATAGATCCCAATATTGCACATGTTTATAAGATATAAACGCAAAAAAGGATTAAGAAGAATCTTTGAAGAGATATCGGAAAATTAGGTAGCAAATAAGACATGAAGAATCTAACCCACGATTCTCATGCTTTGGCTTCCAGAATAACGATCAGATTGCAACGAAGATTTGTACTAACGGGGAGTTAAAAATTACTATCTTAGCTCTCTTTAGTCGCATGCCATTTTGTATATTGGTCTACTCCAAAAACATCTAGGAAATAATAAGTCTAGGGTATTCATCATTCCGAGATTAATATGAAAGGACCTCCCTCAGTTCCTCAGGACTCTCCTTCTAAGCTAATTTAGAGTCCACATTGGAGGTATTCCGAAAAATGTCTTCTAACTAGCTGAGGCCTGTGAATTTTTCGCCTATTTTGCACAATGCCATTACATATATTCCGCAAAGTCGTATTTGATGAATACATTAGAAGTAAAAATGGCTAATTTACGATAAAAACCTATGACACTGAAATTTTTGACCATGTGTTGTCTCCTGTCCTCATTGACTTAGTAATTCAACCCGTAGGTTGGTGAGACGATTGGCGTTGACGTTGGCGACGATTCTTCGAAGAAATATTTTTACGAGTGCTGCAGCGGATATAATGAGCTATTTTACCCAGTGCAACACCCGAAGAACTACAAATTTGTGGGTTGGTGAGGTCAGAGCTCACCTTAAAATAAGTAACAGATGCTTACACTTCACACGGTTATTAGGGAGCTACTTTCCTTTCCACTCTGCACGTGGATGACTGAAAATCGAGCATGTTGAAGTGTTTCTCCTGATATTGAACCTTGGGGCCTTTGATAAGTAGTAGTAATGTAAGGTATATATAACTTATGAATTTAGATACAATACGATTGACAGTGAAAATAGATTCTCCCCCAAAGAATAAGTATCTTTTTAATGTGGGCACTCTTCTACATATATCTATAACTAGAAAGAAAAATATACATAAAAGCCCGATTATGAAGAGATTAGCGCACTAATGTGGAGAAAGTCGAGGTACGTAGTGGTAAAAAATTCATCGCTTGCGAAGTAACGTCGAGGTGAATTGTATGGACGAGAGAAGATGCAAATACCGAAATATTATGACTGCTTGGGGGGTCTGAATGGCAAAACACAAATATAATCTGCCTTGATTCACTGCAGAAAATATTAAATACTTGTGACTTCAATGATCTTAGAATGTAAAAGTTGTTGCGGCAAGGTATAGACACTTCGAGGAGAGAGCCATTGGCAGTGGTCATGTTGAAGGTGCCGTGGAGTGAAGTGAATATAAGATAATTCATTCATTTGCATATTCTAAGAGAAAAGCGAAGTTGAACTCAATCAAACTTTTTTAATTAAATACTTTGACTAAGTTAAACCTAAGATCGTCTACTCGATAAACAGCTATCGTATTCATATTCAAATATAATTGCAGCGAATATTCATAGCTTTCAGGTAACTTTTGAAGATAAACATCAGTTTCCAAGTTTTAAAGGAATTTGAGAATGTTTACAGAAGAAATATTGAGAAACTTGGTATCGCGGGTCCTAATGTCGGCTAGAACTTCAAATATGTCAAGAGAGATTTTATCTTCCGTGCATGTAACTTTGTGAATAGTAAGTTCTGAGATGCGAAATTGCCCCGGGACGTCCCTCATTCCATTTCTCGTGCAATGCCGAAGAACAGTCTCACAATTTTTGAACTAGAAGTTTCTTGCATAAAAATCATGTCACTCGGTAAATACATTTTATAATCACACTATCAGATATCATTTGTTTTTCTCTTTGCCTATGAAGACTCTTATCCTGAAAAAACTGATTATTTCAAAAGGCGCTCTACGTGTGTGCATGATTTAGACGTGTTGGACTAATTATTAATAATAAGCATTATATCCGTTGGAGTTCTGCTTCAGTGCCTTACACTTATGGTACAACGGTAAAGCATCTCATACTTTTCTAGACAATACAATGTCCTCAACAGGCCGATCCCGTATGATCCAGCTCGCAAAAACCTTTACTACAGCCAAGAATAGCTAGCAATAGGATGTTGGAGATTTCTTACTACGAAAAATAACCGGAATAAACGCCCTGAGAATAAAATGACACCGCGCCATAGCTCGGATCCCAGGTGAGGGTAATAGGGTAGTTTCCTTCATCAAAGAAAACGAAAGGCATTGATTGCGATTCGTTACCCACCATTACTGTATTCATAATATACAAATTATTTCGTTTTAGAAATACCGGTTTAGACGAATGGCAATGGACCATTTTTATCCTCATTTGAAAAGGGCCAGATTGGCGCCCATGCGATGTCACTCCACGTGACGTCACAGGGACCTAGTTTCTATACGAGAAGATAGGAGTTTTACATCGTCTGAGGTTACCAATGCATGCATTAGGCGCAGAGCTCAGGGAAACATATCTAAATAATCACTTATTAAAATTGGCTAAGGTTGGAAAGTTTTCTTCATTTGAAAAGGTATTAATAATCCTTATTTAAGCCAAGCGCTACCAGCCAGCAGGGTACTCAGCTACCCGCTAGCAGCCTGTGTAGTATCAGCGCTAAGCCTCGCCTCAAGGTCACCTCACAGGGCGGCAGTGGGAACCAGAAATACGACACACGTAGAGATTTCCCGGCATTCATACTTACGCGTCGCGTTTTCGCGCGCTTGAAAATTTTCACTTTTCATTTAATCGCGAAAAATAGATATCGTCATTTAAAAATCTAAAAGCGTGAAATACGTACTCCAGGAGTAATAATCTTTCGATTAAAGCAATAAAAAAATAAAAGGAAACCACCCTATTTCCTTTGATGGTGTAAATGTGTCCCTTTCACAACCCCAACAATCGATGCCAATGGGATGCAGAATTAACCCTTTCTAATTCATAGCTACTTTGGGGGAAGTCAAAGGGTCTAGCAGGATTAGATGGTTAAAAGTGCACCCGGATATTTTGAAAAATAAAAAAAATAGACACTTATAGTGCATCAAAAATTGTTTCCCCAAAGTTTCAGGCCTTAACAATGGAAATTGGCCCCAAAGAGAATTGAAACACGATTTTTAATTTTTTAACCAAATCTCCAGTTTAAATTTCCGTAATATCGTTTTCTTGATTTTAAAATTTTTGTTGTTGTTAAGGCCATTGTTAAGGCCTGAAACTTTGGGGAAAAACACACTCTTTTTTTTCATTATGAAAACTTGAAAATTTTGCTGTCAATCATAAATATCGTGGTTAATAAATTATTAGTCATTGCAAGTAACACCACAAAATAACGCGTAGTTGAGATATTTCCCGAATAGAGCAGAACATTCAAACATTTTTGATGCTGCTTAGAAGCAACATTGGGTTATAACGGGTTGACAGCAGCAAAATAACACTAGGACAGATATGCACCACCCCTAAACCTCATCCTATGCGCTTGATAACAATGATTTCACTCGCTCGGACGACTCAAAGCATGTTTTTTTATTATTTTCATTGATCTAAGCTTGCATAGATTTACTATAGGATTTATTAATCTTAGCTGATTAATCGCCCCCTGTCAAACACCATAAAGGTGGCTCGCAGGTATTATGTAGATCGTAGAAGTTGAAGGGATGAAAACTTTGTTTTTTCAGCATGGTGATTTATTTTTTCCGACCATTGTTTCGTTACAGCGTAACATTTTATAAAGATACAGGAAAATTGAAAAATAACCAGACAAGCAGGAGAATAACAATTGAAAAGGTGATGAACATTGAAAAATAAATTTTCCTGTACTCCTTCCTGTACCTTTCAAATGCTCCGCTGTAATGAAATAGTCGGACAAAATAAATTATCACGTGGAAAAAGCAAAGTTTTCATTCCTTCAGCTCCTATGCCAATAATTTCCACCAGTTCAAGTCCGCTACTATTATTTATTTGTATACACTATGTAGATGTGGAAGGGATGAGTGTCCTGTTGGGCACCCTTCCAATGAAGCTTACCTCTCCGCCCTCGGCGAGGGCGGCTGCAGCGGAGTCACCGGCTGGTGAAGACCAGGCGACGGCCCTGACTGCAGGCAGGAATTCTGTTGCTGAGCGGAGCTTGTTTGCTGCTGCGCCGTCTGCGCCCTGCTGCCGCCGCCGTGGTGGTGGTGGTAGTGGTGGAGTATGGCGGGGGGTGCCACGGAGGGTGCGGGCGAGGGTGCCGTGCCACCACCGCCGCTGCCCAGGCTGGTGCCGGAGTCGGAGTGAGCGGCCGTGGTGCCGCCGGCCGACCCTTCGTCTGAGCTGAGGCTGGAGCCACGCAGGTCCGTCATCGTCTCCACGCTCACCCCGCGGCTCTGACAAGCGGAGGAACAGCCCCCGGAGGACACCCCGCCGCCCCCCGCCAAGCCGGCCTCCAGCGCCATCTCCATGGAACCACTGCAGGGGATGATGGTAAAAATCACATTAATCATCATTAGTCAACAATCCTAAAGCCCGCTATGCACGTTGATTGATCATGCGAATGAAATCATTCGCCGTGTATAATGGAAAAATTCGCGAATAAACCGTCATGCGCATGATCATTTAATGAAAATTAGAGCATGTTATATTTTTGCGCGGAATATTTTTACTCACATGATCATTCACTGTTTATAGTGGACTTAAGATTGGTTTCACGCAGCTCTCCATTCCTCTCTCCTTTCCGCAAGCCTTTTCACAGCGACGCATTTCTTATCTTTGACATCCTTAGTAACCTGCTCTTTGTAACTCATTCAGGGGCCGTCCCTTGCCCTTCTACCCTTCTATCTGTCCTACGATTTTCTTCGTAAGGCCATCATGGCTCATATTTTGCCAACTAAGTAGTACTATAGCAATAAAATAGCTTTGCTAGGGCCAAATTGAGACAAAAAAATCCTTTTTTTCCATTTAAACCCCTAGTTAATGAACTAATATTTGCATAGTCTATGTATATCATAAGGCCAATGAACATAGGGCATTGAACTTTGAATCCTGTTTTTCGGTTGGTTAGGCAATCATCATCTTACCACGTCTTTGGGCAGGTTACAACACACTCTCCTCCCTGACGATGGTTGCCTAGGTAATGCAAGTGGGCATCCAGTTGTATGCTGTTGATTGGTAACCCCCTGCCAAACACCGTAGAGGTGATTCGCAGGGCATTGCGTTGGAGTAGAATGTCTAAGTGTTCGCCTCGTGGGACACCGAAGAAAAGAAATTTATATATAATGAATGGTCATCAAAAACTTCAATCAATATTTTCACAGTATACTGAACTTTCTGCAAGTAATTTCTATGAAGTTGACTGCGGAGTTTTCTGTCATAACGTTGGTAGCAGTCCAAATTATTTCTCAAAACTGTTTTCTGTATTATTCAAAATGTAGCCTTCAAATGAATGGTGAGGTAGCTAAACTTGGAGTTAAGAATGGAAATTATTGCTCAAGAAAATTATTTTAAATAAATTCCTCAGAGTTAGGGCGGAGACTCAAGTTTGAGTCTCCTACCTAACTCTGAAGAAGGTGGTAATGTGCCACCGAAAATTTAGTACTGTGAGTGCTTTTTTATCTTTTTATATGTCCTGTGATTCTGCCCAGCCTGGGGTATTAATATGTTATTTAACTCGTCGAGGAACATTTCGAAGTATCTATTTTAAATAAATAATAATACAAAAAATAATTTTTCATAAAAATAGTTTTTATAGAGTGCATTAAGTTTAAAGGGATAACAACGACAAAATTTTCAGCGTGGGATAGTTCATTTGTACACAAGCCATGAAGGATTTGGCTTTTCAAATATTAAGTTGTAAATGTCCTACCTTATCCGTCTCCTCTTTTTCTTTTAGCTCCTTCTTCTGCTTTTGTCAGTAAATTTTTGTTCAATCAATTTTCCAATGAGCTTCGATGGAAACAAATATTTTCGTTACGACTCTCTATCATTCTCGTTCCTTTAAATGATCGAAGCTCTGCCGTCGGTTTTTGGTGGTCATTTTTTGAACTAATCTCCACGTTAAATTTTAAACGATGAATAACAATCGAGATACAGTAACAACCTTAATAAAAGTGCGACAATATTGTATTGTCATCTGGCACTGAGTTATTGTGAAAATGTCATCTTGATAGCTAGTCGGGAAAGAGTTAAAATTGAGTTGTAAGATTTGACCCGGACAAGATGATAAACAACAGAGCGAGTTTATGAAAACGTTATGAAAAATGCAAGTGGTCGAAAATGAAAAGGAGACTTCGTCGATTTCCACTGATTTATTTTGTCCTGAGACGGAGGGAGGGGGGGGGGTGAGAAGGTTGGTTCCCTTCGTCTCACCAGCGCCGTCCTCCAACGGTTGTTTTCTCAATTCTCAATACAACCTCCACTTGGGGTTTCCAACCCAGCACCTTCCCCTCCCCCCCCCCCCTCCTGATACCCACTCCTTCCACTCTCTCCCCTATCCCCTTCAAGGAGTATATATATATATATATATATATATGTTTGCCTACCATTCAATTTTTGTACTTGATAATGACCTCTACGGTTCGAAACATGTCGTACGGGCAAAATAAATTAGTGGAAATCAACGAAGTCTCCTTTTCATTTTCGAGTATTGACTTCCACATAGTTGAGCCGAATACAATTGAACGAATGCAAGCGGTGTTCACCTGTGTGAGTGTGCGAGGCTGGAGAGGCGGCTGCCCCTGCTGGAGCTGCAACGGGGGCTGCGGGGGCAGGAGGGCACGAGGCCGCCGAACGCCGAGTCCCCGAACCCAGAGAGCCCTCCGCCTCCTCCGCCCCCGCCCGGGCCGCCCCCGAAGCTCCCGCCTCCGGCCGCGCTGCCGTGTGGGGAGTCCTCGTAGAAGCAGAGGCAGCAGGTGCTGCCGGCGGAGTCGTAGGGGGAGTTGAGGGCGGACAGCTTGGGGGCGTGGTGCCGGGTGGGCGTGAGCGGGGGCTGCGATTGTTGCTGCTGCTGGTGCCTCGACAACGCCTCCTCCACCTCCTCCGACCGCGCCTTGCTCTTGGCGCGGTCGT
This sequence comes from Ischnura elegans, assembly GCF_921293095.1. Taxonomy (NCBI): domain Eukaryota; kingdom Metazoa; phylum Arthropoda; class Insecta; order Odonata; family Coenagrionidae; genus Ischnura; species Ischnura elegans. Next base: position 106,919,362 of record NC_060253.1, on the reverse strand, counting down.
ACTGCGCGCGGGCACGCAGCAAGTTCTCGTGCAAGGTCTGGAAGGCGATTGGTAAATGAAGTCCATCGAGAGGATAATCCGCCGCATCAAACAGTCGTAACACTTTTAGTCTCTTTCATGGAGTCATATAATAAGAGGTGTACTCCATAACATAATGAGGTTTACTCAATTATCCTACAAACCCTCTCTAATCCAGAGCTGCTTTTGGGAGAAATTAAATTTCAACACTTTTCATTTTCAAAAAGGTGAAATTTTTCTACTAAGTCATAGGCATTGTGTTAGCTACATATTACTACATTTGAGTGACTGTTTACTATCCGATTCACCGGTTCTATACTAAGGTGTAAAAAGCCACAATGCACTGGTAGACCGTATTAGAGCCATTGAGTACAAATTACAAATAATATCTTAGGTTTTCCCGGCGTATCAGTTGCTGTAAAGTTTCTCGGGTTTTCCACCGGTTGATGTCGTCCATGTCTCCCGACGTTTCGATCAGCGACTTGCTGATCATCCTCAGGGGATCTGCAAGTCGCTGATCGAAGCGTCGGGAGACATGGACGATATCAACCGGTGGAAAACCCGAGAAACTTTTCAGCAAATTACATATAAGTTTATCGGCTGAATGCGACCATTATTCGTCAAGTTAATAAAATAAAAACTTTCAATGGGAAGGCGCACCATAAATATTTACTCAGTTATTCAACCGTGAGATTGGTCGGACAGGTTTGGGTAGAGCTCTCCCTGAACTAAGCCAAACCACAGCGAGTGAACCACACATTCAGGGTAGAGGGGCGAGTTCCTTTCCCTAGGCCTCCTCGCATTTCGCACTGTCATTGTCTGGGGTATTTCGAAGGCTCCACCCAGGACGCGCCAAGTTGTGGGTCTTTTTGTTTCAACATGTCAGTTGAAATTAATCCCCAAAGCTACAAAGTCTTATTTTCACCAGCACATCCCAATAAATGAATATATATTGTTCTAGCACGAGATTAACTGGTGTATATGTAGAGACTCGCTTTGCTCGCTGGGGGGGCTCTGCCCCCCATAGGCCCCCCCCGAAAAAGGCCTGCGGCCTGTTATGCTCACTGTGGGAGGTCTTACACTTTTGTTTGCTACTTGTTACTTAAGGATCGTTTACTTTTAAGCTGGCTAGCTTAGGTATAAGCAATATTTCCACTTTCACGTAAAACGAGCGCATGGTACGAAGGCTACAATATGAACGTAAATATTTATAAAGAGAAACGTTTTTCTGAGGGGCTAAAAAAGTAAAATAAATTTCTACGAGTTTCTCTAACTTATTCAATTCAAATACAAAAAACGTTGAGACCACGTTCCACTGTAACACCCAATGCATACGTAATATCATGACATAACGACTTTACGTATTACAATGAAAAACACGTTTATTAATTATTTTCCACAAAACTCAACCAAATTCTTGATATACGAATAAGATGTAACAGCTGTTCCCCTTCGTAAGCGAATTACGTTGGGACTGAATATCAATATCTAGAACAAATGCGCCTTAGCATGAATTGGGGCTAGTATGACGAATTTTATCGAAATATAATTTATCCTGATCGCGAATGATTTCACTTCAGAAATACCTCTATTTAAAGATTTAATGAATCGGGATACACAAATATCTCAGCTTTAATATCCAACGCAATGCGCAATAAATCTGGTGAGTAACGGATCACAGCCTTTGGTGTACAAGACATTGTGAATGTCAAGATTTCGATAATTTTCACAGTTAAATAACTTAGTCACTCAAGGAAACGTGATTTTCCCAAGAAAAATTATTGAATAAGAAATACCTTTATTTGCACTTATCTTCCATATTGTATTATTCACTGCCTATTCACTCCTGCAGCTCACGGATAACATTGTACATTAAAAAGGACATTAACGGAAAAAAGAACGTACACAAAAATAAAAAGTTATCACTATCACAAAAAATGAAAATATAATCATTTTTACCAACCTATATTATGTAAGACTTGTTTAAAAGTCTTTCTACTACAATCGTGTATCGCCGACAAGATACGAACTATAGTCAACAGCACAAATCATATTTCTAAATTGGCATTTAGTGCACTTGTTAACTTTGAAATTAATAACCACCACACTTTCGATGTAATATACCAAAAACAACAACTAATTTCCTACCTTATATTTCTCCCCTTTTCATTTGAATGCGCTTTGATTTAAACAGATGTTTGTTCTTGCGGAAAGAAGAAGCAAAAAAATAGATACTTCAAATATTACTTTCTTAATTTCCTTCCTTATATTTATCAGTTTTTCGTTTTAATTCCTTTATCTTCTTTCCCAGTTTAGCCCCTCTTGTTTGCATAAACAAAGGTGTTACTATGATTTGTTTCTATCATCGCCGCGCCGCCATTGGAATTTGGTGGCCATTTTTTGAACTAATCCCCATACTCAATTTAATTTGAATAGACAGATAAATAATTGGAAATTTATTGTTTTCATAATGTTTCCTGGGGTTTCAGACAATTTTAGAGGGGGTCTTCATAAGACTTTTTGTCGTATCTCGTCTCTTTCATCCCAAACATTTGTATGAGTGAGTGAATGAATGAATGAATGAATGAGTGGTCGTTAGGGGACTTTATAGAATATAGATATAAACTTAAATAGAGAAGATATCAGTAAATCCTGAAGAATATAGTGTCTTTTCAAATAGGAGATATCCAGCACGCTAAACATAAAACAAATAGGAAACATCATGTAAATAAATTGACTGATTTCAGTTTCATCCAGGTTGACGCCCTTAGGGAAAATTCTGACGAGGTCCTCTGGACCACTCGACCATCAGGCAAATGCTCGGCCCACTAGACCACCACGCCCCCCTAAATGCGCATACACCGTCAAAATTACCATATTTATAACCTCCACAGTCCCTGGATATATACCGTTATTTTTGGTCTGAATTTCATGTTTCCTGGTTAATTAGATGTTAACAAACAAAATTAGCGATTTGTGTGCTTCTGAATGATGCGTTCATCTGTTAGTGAGCACTGAATAAGTTTCAATAAATGACATTTAACTTCGCCATGCGGGAAAAATTCAAACTTCGATGTATTTTATACCATACGCCAGGACCGAAGAGGATTAATTAGTCCTGAAATTGCCGCTTCCCCCGTCCCCTTAACACATTTACTCCCAGAAAACGTTCTGATTGCGAGTGTGAAGATATGTGCAGTCACTTCAAAAGCTTTAGGACAAAGTTTGTGGCGCCACTTCTGCTTCTCGATAAATTTTAGTTTCCCTTGCTGTTTTTGTTTTCCTTGGTCACCGAAACTGTTTCGCTTGCGCGTGAAGTTATATTCACGCAGAGGGCGATGTTACTTGAAAATTGATAATTCTGTTTCGATTTATGTCGGATTTAATGATTATTTCGCGTGCAATTACTGCGTACTTGCACCGGTTTTCACAGTTGGTTTATGTTTTACGTATTATGGAACATTCACAGCTATCACTTGCGGTGGCCTGGTGCGACTGTGATGGTGGTGATCGTGAGATCGAGTCCCTGGCATGGTAAACCATTACGCATATGTTTTTTCACCGAAAAGAGTAAGGGAAACTAAAATTTCTCGAGAAGCAGAAGGCGCCACAAATTTTTTCCGAAAACTTTGGAAAGTGACTGTACGTTGCTCCCATGGTAGTCCTAGGTAATCCGGGGAAATATTTCGGTGATATATGAACTTCTTTCTTGAAAGTGACCCGTGATCATACAGTTACATTTGGTGGTAACGAGGTCAGAATCTAATGTTGCTCAATTTCTACTAGTGACTTTGATATAAATGAAGAATCTTCTGGGCAAGCATATTTCTGGATGAAGGTAAGTTAAAATAGTCTGTAAAATGCCATTTCCTGTTTACTTTTATGAGACTTGCATGTAATTTACAGACAGAAGGCGTCCATATTGAACTTCCGTTTCGCACCCGTAGACTTTCCATCAGTGGGTCTATTTCGACCGGCTTCAAAAATAAACTAACAAGCGGATTAAGTCATTGCAAGCTTCAACAACATATTTTTGACATTTGGACAGCAAAGAGGAGAGCGGATTTTCTTCAAGAGCCTCATACGCTCAGAGTCGGAGAGTATGGTTACGGTGGGTGGAAATGGGTTGATAGTCAAAAGCTTTAAGTGGCTAGCTATTGGGAAAATACTGAAGAACGTAACTACTACTCCTACTTAGGGGAAACAGAAAACGGGTTTGGTCGTAATAAATGTAATTTTTGATTTTATCGAGTCATCCGAAAAAAATAGTTGATCATGCTTCACGAACTGAATGGATTACGACGAAGAGAATTAAATACACCAAAAGATGAAGTTCGCCATGAAAAATACGGATAACAAAAGTCAAATATTTTTTCATGGCGAACTTCATCCCTTGGTGTATTTAACTTTGCACCCGTGCGCGTGACAGCGTACAAAGTCACTTGTTCCTGCAGTGCTTTAAGAGAATTAAAATTTAAAATTGCGATAAAATTTAAAATACCAGTTTGCGTATTGAGCGGAGGTGTTTAAAATTTCCCTCAAGAACCCCTATTATATGCGCGAACAATCAGCTCTCATGTGCCCTCTGTTACGTTGGGCGAAAAAGGGTTATTCCGCCGCAGTGGCTTCTGGGAAAGGAGGTTGTAAATATCTGGAGGTGCTGTTTCCGAGTTTTTAGCGTGGTAAAAGTTCCACCATCTTGTTTTGACAATTTTTGGACTTAGTCTCCCACTTATATTTTGATGTGGCTAAGTTTTATTCCGAAAATGCACTACAATGAGTGAAAAATGCTACTACAATCACTAGCATTTCGCCCGTGACTGTTACTGGATTTTTCGCATAACTCGTGATACTTCTATTAATGTATAAACGCTGGGCCTGTTAGCTACTTTATTAGTGGGAATATCCTTGAAAATATACTTATTTACTGTTATAGTTAGATTTCCGTCGGCTATAATAAATTTAAATACCAGTATAGTTGCAGGTAAAAGACTAGTTTACTTTCGTAAAATTTTATTTTCAGCTGAGCTGGTTGAAGAACGTAACCGAGGTATTTGATAATAATTTTTCCCTGGGAAAAGATGTTTGAGTCATAACTTCGCGAAGCCTACCAATGAAGTAATGTTTACATGGTGCGTTCCATAGGTTATTTCAATGTATCAACGAGTTATGACAACAAATTTCACCAAATAGGTAGCATTGACCCTTCTCAATGTTTTGGTCAAAATGGGCGTGGCTTGTCCTACCCAAGCACCCCCATTCCAGCCTCTTTTCGCTCGAAACCAGTGGTGCCCCCAACAAAGAGTATGAGGGTTCTGGGGGGAACCCTTCGAGGATAGAACGCACCGGGGCCGGGAACCAAGCCAGTGGCTTATACGCCCGATCACCCGGGGAGGGGCTGGAGAGGAAGGAAAAAGGATAGAGGCGCCGCCGCGACAGGAGCCCGACGACGCCTTTGGGAAAGGATAGGAGCGGAAGGAACGGGACAGGGAAAAACACCTCAATGCTATAGAAGCGAAGAGGGCCCTACTAAAAAGCGAAACCAAGCAAAGCTATTAATGTTCTAACGATTTTGGAGAATCATTCTATGAGGAAGAATGATCCAACGATCAAATCGTTAGATCGGTGCCCCCTACAGATAATCACAACCACCTTGCTTCGGGAGTGTTTCTCACCTTGGTGGTTTTGGGCTCGGAGGCGGAGAGCGTGAATGCGGCCGTGGCCATCTTGAGTTCGTTGAGGTAGACGAAGGAGAGGGCGCTGCCCGAAGCGGACACCTTCGCCTCGAGGCGGTCCACGACGAACGGCTGGCGGATGACCTTGAGCATGCGGAGGTCCGAGGAGGAGCCGACGGGCGTCACCCCCCCAGACACGAGACCCCCGGCACCCCCGTCCACCCCGGCACCCTCACCCACCACCTGACCCCCCGGGTCCCCTTTCACGCGCCTCGAACCTCCAACCGCCTTGCACACCAACAGGATATCCGTGAACAGGAACACATGGGCGTCCACCTGAGGAATAAGAAAGCCGCCCCGTGAGGATGCTCTCCATTTCTACATACCATCATACCAAAAGGCAGTGGCGCCGACTCCATGGGGCCTGAGGGGCCCGAGCCCCCTCAAAAAATCGTTATGGGAGTGAGGAAAAATATTTTAGGCTTGTCGATTTTCCCCAGTGCCCAGATATCAGCATTCGAGTTATCAGGGTTCTAATGATGATCATATGACTCTTCTAAAATGCTTGAAAAACTTAAAACTTACTACTTATAAAATTTCCCGGGGCAAGATCCCCGGTTTGGGCCCCCACAATAATTTTTGTAAGTCGGCATCCCTGCCAAAAGGCCATAATAAAATAGGGTAATAAAACGATGAATTGACCTTATAAGTTCATAATATAATTTGCTTGAATGTATGTTCAGATATATTATATCAGTGCTGTGTTTGCATTTGAATTGTAAAACATGCATTATGACAATAGAGGCTAATATCACCCTTCATTGGAATGCAAAACAAGTTGTCATATCTCAGGTGTGACAACTTGTTTCATTCATTAAGAAAATATTCAGATTCTAGAACAAATTATGATTCTATATCTACGTCCTACCCCGCAATCCGCCTAAAATGGCGTGTGGCAGGAGGTGTTAGGACACCAGTCGCTTGCATACAAAAAGCAATTGCTCAAGCAAGATTACGACTAGAGTTTATTAAAGTCGTTTATGGTTCGGGGGAAAAACGAACTCCCATATCTATTCGTTTGACAAAATATCTGTGTTAATTAATCTCTTCAGTCGAACATGGAGATATTGTGGGGCTCATGTATTATGCTCTCCGTTCCGCTCTGAAAGAGATATTCTCAATTGCTCAAGCAGTTTAATCCTTGCCTTAAGCGGCTCCTAGCCTAATTCGGTCAACAACTGTGTAGCGCTTTCTGTACGACAGTAGCAGTTTTCGACGAAAAAAGATAGTGCACAAAATAAGTCAACCAAGTATGGGAAGATTAAGAGTCCTCAGAAACCGAAACGAAATGACGTAGATAAAAATATATTCCTAATTTTAAAAATCAAGGAAAAGAGTAGGAAGATGCGCAGGTGAGAATGGGGATTTGAAGGTAGCGTGGGCCGAGGTGGGCCGCCAAACATCTGGGAGTATAGTGAATTCGTGTCCTTGGAGTAAAGTACGTGTTAAGTACTCGATAGGTGAGGGTAGCGTTTATTCTGGAAACATCAAGAGGCATGTGAATTTCAGAAGCATTCAGGGTAGTGCTATTGTGTAGGTTCCTTACTTTTCCTTGTTCTTAGAGGTCTATTTGCGGTGCGTACTCGAAAGATTCAATCCAATTTTGATTATGGGACCTTTCGGTGACAAGCCCTCGTTAAAATGAGTTTAGTCATCTATCTTATATCATCACTGATTGTGATACTTTTTGAAAAATAAACAGACACGCATTTTCCATTTTCAATCCGCCGCCGCCAGGCGGTAATAGGGTGGTTTCCTATTATTTTTTATTGCCTAAATCGAAAGAGTATTACTCCTGGAGTACGCATTTCACGCTTTTAGATTTTTAAATGACGATATCTATTTTTCGCGATTAAATGAAAAGTGAAAACTTTCAAGCGCGCGTAAACGCGACGGCTAAATATGAGCGCTGGGAAAAGTCCGTGTGACGTCGTTCTGGGTCCCGCAGCCGCAAGTGAGGTGACCTTGGGGCGAGACTTTGAGAGCTGACACGACGCAGGCTGCTAGCAGGTAGCAGAATACCCAGCTAGCAGGTAGCGCTTGGCTTAAATAAGGATTATTAATACCTTATCAAACGAGGAAAACTTTCCTACCTTAGCCATTTTTAATAGGTGATTATTAAGAGACGTTTCCCTGAGCTCTGTGGCTCATGCATGCATTGGTAATCTCAAACGATGTAAAACTCCTATCTACTCGTATAGAAACTAGGTCCCTGTGACGTCACGTGGAGTGGCATCGCATGGGTGCCAATCTGGCCTTTTTCAAATGAGGATAAAATTGACCATTGCCGTTCGTCTAAAATGGGATTTCTAAAACGAAATGATTAGTATATTATGAATACACTAATGGTGGGTAACGAATCACAATCAATGTCTTTCCTTTTCTTTGATGAGGGAAACTACCCTATTTAAAAATATTGCATATTTTTCCCTTTCATCAACCGAATTCATTGAATGGATTGCGATTTCGGTTTTGAGGTTACCTCATTTTATTTACTCTTTACCTACTCATGAATTTCAGGAAACGTCACAGTGGCTTGAGATAAAGAATATGTATGCGTAAAGAGGATGGAATGTGCGAATTAGACGGAAGAGTCTTGATTGGCCAACGGATTCCTCGAGAAAAATATTTCTCATATTTTTTTCCGGAATAATATAAAAATCTTGGAAGGTTTAAGTTGAAAGTCTTGTAGCGCGGTCGATGTCATCATGCAGTCTTCAGTAGCAGCTAAGCAATGATTTTAGTTCAGCTAACATCTGGAAAGCATTTACAAAGTTTGCGAATGAGACGGTGTTCAGACACAGTGGACCGTCCGACGTTAAAACCACGGCTCTGCACTATTCGCATCTTCTGTCCACACCCTTCCCTGTAATCACCGCGGGGGTTTTACCATTGGATTATTCGTAGAATATATTCTTATTATCATCCATCCTCCTTTTTTATTGATCTTCCTCTTGTTTTTCTTCCCATTGAGAGGATTGGATTTGCTATTTTAGGTTATTTTTTCGTTATTCATCTGTTCCTCATGCTCTATTCAATCCAACCTCCTGCCTTTAAATAATCCCACAATCGAATTTTCCCCATAAAGATTATATTATAATTACTGATGGTGTCATTTTCTCCATTACCCTTTTAATTTGTCCTGTACTTGACCATACATTTTCCTAAACCCCCGCCTAAAAAAAACTAGTAATTCGTTCATTTATGTCTCCTGGAATTATATAGTTATTAATTACAATATTAGCATTAATATTTTCTTTTGATTTCACCAAAATCACATATATTTAGCGTTAAAAACAACTGCCCACATCTTTCATAAATAGGATAGACAGAATGGCGAAAACTACGTATCTGCCTAATTGAAATTTTGATTTATTGGAGGGATTTTTAAGAATAGCCATGGAAAAAATTCAATAGACCGCAAAATGGAGCCAGAGACTTTTGACTTTTCGGAACCATGCGCAGATCACCACGCAATCAATTGATTCGGCTCCTTGATTCACTTGGCATCTCACAAAGCAAAGGTCTGCGGCTCGATTCCCGGTCCAGGAGTTTTATTTTAAATGGTAATTCACGTGAAATTTACCACCATTTATGAGGTAAAGGGTCTAGCAGGTTAAGATGGTGAAAAGTACCCCCCAGATATTTTGAAAAGTAAAAAATATACACTCAAAGTGCATCCAAAGTTATGTGTTTCCTAAAATTTTTAATTTAATTTTGAAAATTTCACACTTATGTTAAAGTTTAGTTTTCGGTCAAAACATTTTGAAAAAAATCAGAATGGTAGAACGTAATAGTATTTTAATTTTAAAATAAAGGAAACGATTTTACAAAAAATGAAAACTGAAGATATGGCTTTAAAAAAACTAAAAATCGTGTTTCAGTTTTTTATTGGTTATTGTCCATTGTTGAGGCCTGAAACTTTGGGAAAACACATAATTTTGGATGCACTTAAAGTGTCTATTTTTTATTTTTCAAAATATCAGGGGGAATTTTTCACCATCTTAACCTGCTAGAACCCTTTGAAATGTGTTCATCGAATGGTGTCACCTTGGAGGTTGATTGGTCCCTCAGCCTAACGTCGGCTTCCATGAGAAGGTGCCTCCTCTGGTGTGGCCTGCATCCCGGCATCGGACGCGTCAGATCAAGTTCAGAGTATTGCCTCACCATCTTCTCCGTCTCATCGTCCTTGGTTTCCTATTTGGAGAGAGTGCCACAAATGATTCCGAAACAAACACGATCAAGAATGCCATCAAATATCATGCTGAACTACTTTAAGTAGATTGGCTGACGCTAGATGTACAATATATTTTTAGCGGTCTTCGCATTGTGATGACCATACGAAGCTAAATGTATAATATAATGAGAATTTCATGATAAAAAAGGAAAAATCGATTAAAAAATAACGCATATGGTATTACAGGTGTAGATATAATTTTTAAGGATTTTAATAAGGATTATTTTGTAAGGATTATTATAATGAGATAGTAGATTTTCTTTGGCCTTTTGAAAATGAAGAAATTCATTGCAAAAGTACAAGAATAATAATGTACATGGAACCTTCAAGATGAGGTGTAATTGACACCCGCAAGAGAGTTATTTTGCGTTACGTAGAGATTTGAGTCCCGTAAAGTAAATTAAAAGAAAATATTTACTCAAATTATTTGGAAATCTATCCTTGAATTGCTTGTCACCTTGCAGATGCATTTTGATACAATAAATACTCATTGTTACTTTTACCAAACCAGGAAAAACACACTCAAACTGCATTATATCAACCGATAATCTGCTTGTCAAAATGAAGAAACTAGGTTATTTGCGCGGTATCTGTCGTGGTCTCATCCGTGACTTATTCCTAGATATGCCCCGGATCAAACTGCGCCAGAATATACTTATTTTTACGAGACGTGCCCCGATTTCCCTGACTATTCCGCAAACAAATGCCACGAAGAAAGGTTAGGCCAAGGACCTCGAGGCTGAGGAAATTGTCTTCGTCTTAATTACCCCAAAAATGGACGACCTAAATCTGAAACAATCATAGTGTGCGTCCAATGAGACCCCACTTTGAAAGGTCGACGGATAAAATTTGTTGAGCACGCGAGGGAGGGCGGATTAAAGGAAGTTCAAAAGCGGCCAAATGGCTTCCAATGACCTCAACTGTCCCCTTTCTCTTCAGCTATTAATAGCTATACCTCCGTCGCTCATTCAGGCAACATGGTGATGGGGTGATTACACGGAATTCCATGATAAATCAATTTAGAAAACAATAAGAAGTTTTTCACGGACTAATATTAGTATCTTGATGCTATGTAACCGTATAATGCTTCAAAATACAAAATATAAACCATAGATTATCATCGTCGTCCTCATGAAGTCGTCCATCATATGAAATGAGGTAGAGATATAAAAGTCAAACTTGAAAATTTTTTTTTAACCACAAGATACGCATAGTAATCGCATATTTTGAACATCGAGTAATTTTTTTTCACAGAGAATTAATGCGAGAAAATATTAATATTCCAGGTGTTATTCTCATCAAAAGTGCTCTACGCAATTATCAGAGTTTGTTGCTCAATTTTAATATATACTTCATTCATAACGTTGAAATTACAAGGGTTGCATTTTGCAGTATTCCAATTTTCCCTCCCTCAAACTAATTCAAGTAGTTACTTCTTACAAATATGGAGATGGATTTTCTTCTTGCCTATATGCGAACAGGAACTCAGATTAATTGTAGTAGAAATACTACTAATTGCAATAAAAATATTAACTAAACTTTCCTGACAGTTTCCGGTAGGATTTTGCTGGTAGTCAAAAAAATATTTATGTGATTTTTCACATAAAATGAAAAAAAATCAATGGAATAAAAGGAAGGATAATTAAACAAGGATCCCTTACAACCACGTCGTAGGCCTCTATCCTGGCGATGACTCCCCGCAGCCTCTCCTGTTCCTGTCGCTGCCGCAGAGTTGAGTTCACGCCGTTCACAAACTCATCCACGGACTTGATCTGAAATAAGCAGAGGATGAATACAGGGAGGATCGAACATGATCGGAATCATTTGTCATTTTTAAGACCAATCAAATGTGGAGGAGCTTCTTTTAATAGTATTGATAATCAGTAAAATGAGTTATCTTCTTGATCTGTGAATACATGCCTAGACTATTTCTTGAGGTATTATGTTTATTAAATAAACACTGAAGGCCAACATTTCGGGTTAGTTATTACTCTATTATAAGGGTGTGATTGGAAATATATTTTCAAGGTCGAAACATAAAAATTATTTCTTTTTTATTATTGGCTCTTTCTATTTCTTTATGTTCGTTCTAATTTAAATTTTAAAATTACTTTTTCACTCTAAATTATTGGAACAGATGAATAAAACCTTTTAAAAATTAATTATATCATTAAATTTTAAACTTATTTCCATATCAATAAAGTTCTGAAATTTTTGCCTTAAATGTTATTTTTAACTAAAAATAAACAAAATATAGGATACTTACAAATGAAAAAGTTGGGTGAGAAGCCAAGGGGTACAAGTGATTTCTCTTTACCATGCAGAAATTACGTTAAGAAAACAAACGAGTTCAATTAGTTATTTAGTAGTGCATTTGATTTTCTACACTATGTGAGCACAGAACAGAGACTCACTCGTTTCCCTTGGAAATCAAGTTTTTGGTTTTTTTTTCTAACAATTGACTAAACCAATCTCTGTTGAGAAAAAAATCATTTGTACTCGCTGGCTTCTCATCTCTTCAATTCTAATAATCCAACTATGTATTCCCATGAAAAAGAGGACTATCTGGGTAATGATCAATGAGGAGCGTCATCACACATCCTTCCCATCATTTTAACTTTTCCATTTACTCCAATTTAGGTACTTACGGGTGTAGTGGTGCAGCTAGGAATTAAGGGAAAAGGGGGGGGGGGGGTTTAGGCGCAACTGATACCGGGGAGTCTGAGGGTGTGGTATACATGTCAGGGTAAATGGGAGGTGCGGGGGCCCTCCACCAGAAAATTTTTCAGATAAATGGTTCTAAATGGTGAGTTTTACGGCCTTCTGAGTGATATTTATATTAATCCTTACACTATTCTATAAGTAATAATAATCCAATTGAGTGAAATTGATAAAATTTAAAAACTTCTTTGAGATCGGGGGAGGGGGGGTGGGGGGTTATCCCCCAAAACCCATCCTCGCTGCGCCACTGTACGGGTGTACAAATTACATAATCTACTATTTCTAAGCTAAAATACTTGTTTGTAATAGTACAGGTTTATGGAAGTATTTTGTTACATTGACTATTTTGGAGAAGCTTAAATTGCGTCGGTGAAGAGGAGGTATTGTATAAAAAAGTAGAAAATTGGGTATTTACTTTCAAGGAAATTTAAGAAATATTTAGATAAAATTTCCATAAATATGTTTCAACATTTAAATCATTTCAACACTTTGGAATATATTTCTTTCAAAGTTCTGTATGCTATGGTCCGCAAATCGAAATGGTGACAATATAAACACAGATTCGCAATATGGTACAAGTTTTAGGTTGTATTATAGGTTACCTGAAGCCCCCCTATGTACATTAGTTTTCTATCCTTTTCTGTATCTATTTCATTTAACACTCATTATCATATTTTGATCTCCGAAGACGTTTATATTGGTCAACTGGAATAAATAAGAGAAATGACGAATTTTTGCTGCGTCTCGAGTTTATGAGCCAATGAGCATTGTAAGCCATTGAGTCTTTCAATTTTGTTGAATTATTTTTCTCATGACATTTCCCTGATCTTCTGCTGGTACCAGAGACATTTCGTAACCCGGAGACCAGAGTGCGTCTTTGGCTGCTGCGTCTACCTTCTCATTCCCGGTTATTTCCTTATGTCCGGGGATACAAGCGAATCTTGAATTGGTTAGGACGCAGTCACCTATCCTCAAACGGGATAAAACGATTTCCTCACGGCGGACATTCCATTAACAAAAAAGGCGTTTAAATGTAACATTAAGTGATGAGGAATCTAAAGGAAAGCGATCGAACTACAAAGAAAAAGGCGTATAAGACACTAATCCGACCGATTTTAGAGTACGTGTCACTAGTGTGGGACCCGTATGAAAAGGGACGAACAGAATCCATAGAGAAGGTGCAAAGAAAGACAGCAAGGTACGTAATGGGTTAACATAAAAAGACCGAAAGTGTCGGCAAAATGCTGAAAGTACTGGGATGGGACACACTAGGACGGAGAAGAAAAATAAATAGGCTTTGCGCACTCTTCCGCACACTGAAAGGGGAAAAGGCATGGGGTGAACTACGGAAGAAGATTGAATACCCCAGCTATATTGTTAGGAATGACCACCAATACAAGATGAAATGCCGGCCACAAAGGACTAACGTAAAGAAATTCTCGTACCTCAACAGGACGATTACGGAATTTAATAGACTCCCTGAAGAACTCTTTAAGCCCTACCCTAACAACATAAAGATTTTCAAAAAGAGGTGTAAAGGCGAGAAAAAATTAATTAAATAAATTAATGGAAAATTAATATCATTGCATTTTCAACATTCACTACCTAGTTTCATTTTAGTGATGTATTTTTCATTTACCATATTTTTGTTTGTTTTTTAAAAATTTTGTATAAACTGTTACCACCTGGCAAATAGCCAACTTGTAACTTGTACAATAATAATTCCTCACAGAGGTCTGTCACGAAGATATTTTCATTAAAGCTGAAAATTTGATATGGGCACTGGAACTCGTTTCGAGAAAAATAACGTGGAATGCCTGGAATTGACCAGCGCGATCTCACCATGGTGTCGAGGCTGTCGATGTCTGCAGGGTCCTCGGAGTGCTTCTGGATGGCTTTGAGGAGCAGAGAGTACTTGGTCAGCCGCTGCATCGGCTTCACCACTATGTCCTGCAGACGCAATCGGTTGCACTCCTTCCTCGTCTCACACCACTGCAACGGAACAATGGAAGCCATGAGTCACACAGCAAAGGATTGTGTCCATAGCAATCACTCATTGTTTATTCGGATTCCGAACGATTAATCATATTTTCAAATGATTACTCGAGTACTCACATGAATACTTGAGTAAACACATGAATATCCGAATGACTAAAGCAATATTCAAAATTATTAAAAAATATGAATATCCAAATGATTACTTCGATATTGAAATGATTGCAATGAATTTTCGATGATTGAAAAATATCTGGCATTGAGTTCGATTACATATTATACTACAGCTTAGAACAACTGTGTGGAAATATTATCCTTATCCTTGAATTCTACAGAAATTATGGATCATGGCAATATTAAACCGGCTATGTATTTGGGTTTTATGAGTACAGATATTAGAGTCCTTGGTTTACAATAGAAAATATTTGACCAAAAAGAATTTTACCGAACTTAAGATAAAAAAATAGGCTACATATTAATAAGGCTGAGCTAAAATGAAAACGTTTGTAATATTAATTTTAACCCTTACTAATAATCAGTATATTTATTTTCAAAACGTGAGTAATATTTAAAAATATTAATTTCAAACCATACAAAAATTTCACAAGGAAATTTCATGGACGATTAATTTTATTAATTTGGCTGCTTATCCGTAAAATAAGTAAGAAGACTATTTATTTCATCCCATACCAGCATCCATGTCAAAAAATGTCGAGATTTCACTCAAAAATGAAAAGAGGATGTGATATTATGTATCCCATGTGATATAACGGCGAAGAAGTTAGATTAGTTGAAGAGATGATACTCACGACAAGATAAGCAGCGAAGAGCTCGTTCTCTTGGATCTTCTCCCGGCAGTAGTGTTGACAGCGGGACTGATCCCCACAGTACTTGGTATACGGGTGAAATATCTCTCTAAACTGCAATAAAAACACGATCATAACATGCGATTAACTCTCACAACCCATATTTATAATGGAAGGCTAAAGCTCAGGGGTAATTTTGCATAAACGTGAGATTATTGACCAGTCATTTGTACGTAATAAGTGGGTCAAAATAAGGGTACGTCAGACTAGAAGGTGTGACGCATCATCTAATAATAGTGCGCATTCTACGTAAAGATAGTAAATCTTTCCATGTTACCCGTGAATTGAGAGAAAAAAATTTCAGATGAAATTTTGCCCAGCAAGACCAAAAGTAGATGTATTTACAGTGGTTAAAGTTAAAGCTAAGAAAATTACATGCAATACCTTCCTTAAAAGATTATTTTCAATATGAAAATTTCAGCAGTTGCAAATCTTATCCGCTACAAAATTGTGAGTTATATACCACAAAGGTGTAGTAAACCAGTACTGCTATTTGCGCCATCAAAATGCAAAGTTTCACCGGGATAATTAACAGTTAAACATTACTCTAACGTAAAAAACCGATTATTACTAGAACTAATAAAAATATCCAATCCAGGAGACATTCCCGGCTGCATCTTTGATGTCGGGTTTCCATTCGTCCTGAAGGACGTCGGCATTCTCATCTATAAAGAAACTCTCATTCATTTCCAATGATTCCCAACCAGTGCGCGTCTTTTTCAAGTAATTACCTCAATAAATATAAAAGTGTGGGTTAAGCCTCTTTTCTAGCAATCCACCTCGTAAAAGTCGATATTATTTTCAACGGATTATTGCTGTTTAAAACATATTTGGCCTGGAGCCAGGTAGAACTTTCAATTTAAATGAAGTCCACCCGAATAAACCCAGGATCCTGGCAATACTTAATCGATGTCATCAGTGTCTTTTATAAATCTAGAAATAAAATTTACTTGTTTCCAAAGAAATAATTTAACCTGCAGAAATCATATCGAGCTTAAGGTAGAATTCGATCTGGATGCCTATCCGTAAATTTTATTCATGCTCACCTTGAGGAACCCTTCCTTCATGTCCTTGGGGTCGAGGGGTCGTGGGTGCAGGGGGTTGATCCCCGCGAGTCCCTCCCGCCATCGGCGCGCCTGCTGCACCATGGGTAGCAGGTGGCGGCGCCAGAAGGTCAGGTTGGCGTCGTGGATCTCGCGGATGTTGCTGAACAGGCACTCCGTGTCCACTTCGGTGAGAATGCCCGTGGACGCCTGCAGGCTGAGTAGGCACGCCAGAAACAGCTGCGGAGGAGTGGGAAAACATAGTGAGGCCACAAATCTCCAATCACTTCTCTCCAAACCGCAATCGACAAGGGCACAAAATATCGAGCCAAAGTATCTCACTCGCTGAGGAGACAACGCGAGAGTGATGTTCGGGATTTTAACGACGATGTTAATTTCTGAAACTATACAGAAAATGTAGAAAATGTGTCTCGGCTTACTTCCCTATTAGCCTTGGTATTCATAGAAGTATTTGATGGCATTCGAAATCCAAAGTAATGCGAAGGGCATCATGTGAGGCCGTAATGGGAAAATTTAATTCTCGAAATCGCGTCCTAGGTTCTCATTATGAAGGTAAATTAAAAATCCTTATAATAAAATTAAAAAAGAAAAGGAGAAAAATTCAACTGGATTCAATGAAATGATTAGGATTGTTATTGGTATTCTTTGAATCGTGAAATAGAAAATAAATTCAGGTGCCTCCTGGGATAATACCTCCACTGGGATACGAACTCAGGTAACTCATGGATAGGATAACAGACAATTTGCTTTAGCTCACTACACCAAGTAGTAAATTTGAAATTAGTGTATCTAGACGACATCTATACGAGAAATCCAAACAAGCGAAATCTCTCAAAGCCGGGCCTGTGGGGAAGAAAGTCATGAAAATGCTTATTAATTTCCCGGATATATTCAGAAAATAATGCCGCTGTTTAAATTCCGCGACATATATCTCGTAATGTCTCCTTGTGATTAACCCGTGACATAGCGATCTGAAATCGATAAAAGCCGAGAGATAAAGAGCATAGGTTTCTGTCTTTCCCAGAAAATGTGTATTTCTCTCTCTTTCTATGCCGACTTAATCTCTTAGCAATACTTCAAAATCCGAAGCATACTTCTTGAACGTGGAATGGTTTGGAGAAACATCTATTCCTTACCAACTTCACTACAGTAATTCATTAAATGGCCAAGTCGATCGATCCATTATCCTGGTAATTGCGTTTTAGGCCAATATTGACCATGTGCCAAGCTTCAAATGACAATTTTGAAGAATTAATTCTTAAAAAAAATTGATAAATCGACCCCAGTTACCGAGCCCCTGGGCCCCGCATCGCGTAGCTCAGACTAGACCCGCGATCGAAAAATCGCTCTCATTTCCTTGGTCGCAAACTTTTGTCCAAGATTTCTTGATAGAATTCTTAAGAAATGTCAATTCCATACTGTGATATAAATTTCCCCAGATACATATTTCGCCAGCGAAACATAATGTCTACTTTATTTCAAATTTCACACGAAAAATGGTTACGCCATTTTGTGTAGTAAAACCATTCACATGTGAACCAAATCTTCAAAAATCATGGATAATACTGCCAAAACATTCGGTTAATGGAATGTTGTATTTTTTGTTCCATAAAAATGATACCATCGCAACACCACCTGCTTAAATTCTAAGAATTTCGGAGAAAAACGAGATCGCGCGCATTTTTGCTAAATTGGTCATGTTTTGGGCTACTGTATCTCAGCAACGGATAAAATTTATCTAAAATGGCATAAAAATCCATACTTGGGAATCTCTTATGAGTATTTATGCTAAGTTTTTAAGTCTCTATCTAAAATAAGGCCATTTAGGACTTTTGTCTGCTTTTTCCGATTTCAGACCGCTGAGCGTGGGTTGGTTTGAATTGGTGGGAGTAGAGCTCACCCCAGACGTGGCTGAAGTCGCGTGAATTCGCACATTCATGGCCGGGAGGGGGTACAATTCCTCTCCCTGGGTCACCTCGCACTTCGGGGATGGGAGAGCGGGGTGTACGAAAACTTCACCAAAAAAATTGAATCCGCAACCCTTAGGTCGGCAGCCAAGTTTTCCATCCACTAGGCTACACTGCTTTCAAAGTAACAGTGTCTCTTAAATCTACGTAGACGTAGTGCCCAGCACGACACCTCGGTTCGCGCTTTATTTTACAACAAAAACTGCCTTTAACCTGTGGTGGATAACTAAAAAAACTTAGATGAGCGTTATGAGACGTTAGGCAGCCTGATTTTGACTCAGCAATGATTTAAGTCATTCATTGTTTGGGATACTAACGAATTCCTATGCCTATCGGTTCGGCAAAATACATGTATATGTATCTGTTCATTGTGAATTCTCAGCAAATGGTAGTAATAAAATATTTTCTAATAGCGGTACGTAATATGTAGTAAGTAGTTCATAGTGACGGCCACGTCCATGGAAAAATGTAAGTCAAGTTAGAGTGGCTTTAAATCGAGTTGGTGTGCCGAAAAACAGGCCAAGAAATGGAACTGTGAAGCCCCAATAATCGGAGAAGGGCCCGGATATTATTTGCAGTGTAATACCGAAAAATTATACGAGGAGCAAAATGATTAATGATTGGCTTCGCGCTAGGCTTAGATTGCTTTAGCAATAAATAATAGTTATCTTTCAGAGCGATGCAGAACATGAAAAGGGAAATGCAGGCGCCATGGATTGCGAACAGAAATGACAGTGTTCGGCGATATCTGGTGGAAATGTTTTATATCCATGAGAATAAACTAAACTAAAATGGTAAGAGAAAGGGCAAAAGCTGGAATTTTACGAGAAATTTGAAATTGTTAACAGCCCGCATAATCTTTGTAAGGATGAAGTGTATTCTACCCAATCGCCTCTTTTAACCCTGAACATTCCTGCCCGCTCTGTGAATACATAGATGTTTTTAATTTCTGACCTTCACCAACATCCACTCATCTCCTGGTTGCTATGGCTTCTCTTCCTACCTCCCCGATACACTGCCTGTACGTAATCCCTAGTCCCCCTTTCAAAGACCTTCCCTATTACGCATCTTTTTAGTCAAACTGTCTCCCCCCTCCTTTGATATCCTTTCAACCCCACCTTTCTCTTATTGGACGGTATATATAGAACTTGGAAAGCCAAATTGTTATCTTGATAGTGACACTACGTGTCGAAACAGGGTCGGTACTTTAGTAAATCAAATTGTGGAAGGTTACCATTTTAGTTTACTCTCATGGCCGTGGATTGGTACAGAAACGGGTTTTCTTTTAAGTAAACTCACGTCGGTGACGACTTTGAGGGTGCGGATGTAGGCGGCCTCGGTGGTGAGCAGCTCCCAGATGGCGTTCTGGTGCTGGGTTTCCCTCTCCGTGAGGTGGGCGGCCAGTGCGTCCCCGCCCACCACCTCTCGCCAGTCGTCCTCCAGAAACAGCAAGTCCTCTGCAAAAAAGGAGAGATTTGACCATCGGTTTAGTACGGTGGCTGAAACCGCAGGGTGCTTTTTGCGAAATTGAACGTATTTCATGCAAAAAACGAATTGTTTACGGTGTAACTTGGTGAAATTGATTCATATTGACATGAAAATATTTTAAAATTTTTCATCATTCACTTTCCAAGAATCAATTCAGTTGCTAGGTGACACAAAGGGATATGTATATTAAAGGAAAATGTCATGTAACTAATAAATTAGCACAAGAAAGAAAGTAGCTTTATAAAAGCAACCCGCGTGATATTAACACTAACATTTATTTCATCATTGACAAATGATAAACTTTGCTAAAAAATGATATCATTTCCTAAAATTCATTAGCATAGTGAGATGAATGGAAGGCAAAGGAAATTTACGACTTTCCCTTTCAACCATTCTCTCGTAAGTTTAAAAGATATGAAAACGTCGAAGTTACCACTTGCCAGTTTTCACGGGTTGATGACGTCATTAGTGTTTCACCTCATGAGCTCTTTCAAAGTGAATCGTTCTTCTAGGAACGAATCACTCACAGGAGTGGAAAGAACGAAGAACGACGCAAGGCCGACGAGTAGCGATGAAGCGGCAACGCGCTCTGCATGAGCTCACGACCTCATACACTTATCTGCGAAAGGCTGTCAATTTTTCGCCGTGAATGGCTTGAGAAGCAGGCGACGAATCGAAGTGGAAATAAATGTATAAATACCCATTTGCTGGTTCAGAATTTGCCAAGAGGACAAGGAAAATTACTAAGGGCTGGTTTTATAATGTCTGGTTAGCCTTAACCGGAACATGGTTCAGCCAAAACCTTAGCTGGAGAATTTTAGTAAGCTACAGTAAGTAAAAATAGGTCAAAATAACGTTCCGTTAAACTCATGATCTCCAACACAAGGATGAGTTAACTCCAGTTTTCATGCTCTGCAATATTTTAACTAGACATTATAAAACCGGCCCTAAAAAAGCAAATAAATGTTTATCCTATCTAAATGTTTTCAACCGGTGCAAACGTTATCCGAACTCCTGAAAATGTGTTCGTATACTAACATATCGAAGATTGGTAAGAATACTAAGATATCGTTGATCGCAATAATTTTCGTTGTCTATTTTCATCTGTAGTTCGGCGCTTGGTATGGATAGGAATGTTTGTACACTGTTTGACATTGTTCATGCAAATTATTAACGATTTTCAATAACCGGAGAGGGCATAAAACATTTGGGTAAACTTTTCTCGGGAGTCCCACCGGGTTAATGTTTTTATCACGGCCAACGTTATAAAAACATTAACCCGGTGGGAATCCCGAGAAAAGTTTACCCACATTATTCGCCGGGAAAGCATAAAATCATATTTGGCATAAAACATGTTTTTATACAAAGGCATCGCGTTATGCTTTAACAATTAATTCCCAGTATTATTTAATGGTTTTTTATTTCAAGTATCCGGAGTGTAAGGAACAAAACAGGTATGCTTAGATTCACATTGGTAGATGGCGATTTGTCTTTTGCGCTGAGCTGCGAAACTTGGGAGTAAATGAGCATGTAGTGTAGTGAATGAGCATGAGCAGGCCTATTAGGTTATTAACTCAGACGCATTCAGTTTCCTTGAGTGCTGACCACTTATTGGATCCTCTATCACTGTATGCAACACTTTGGCAAATGAAGACAAATATGCGGTGCAGAGGTACACCATTTAAAGGTAACTAAATATTTCTCGTAGGAACTCGTAGTTTAAAATTAAGTGTAAAATATGCGATAACCACACAAATATTGCATGACGATGATTTTTCATGACTTAGCCTCTTCATAATTTCCATATTTTGTTGCCACTTTAGATATAGGTACATTTGTTTTCATCAGGTTTGCTAAGCTAATCGCATAGTGATGTTACCCAGAGAGTAACTCCGCTGTCATTCATGTATTTTAATGGATTTTCAACCCTATCAAAATACATATTCCATGATTTTTGATTCAAATAAATTTTGAATTACCAGGAAATCTAGAAAATCTATCATTTACAGCAAAATTCCCATTACGCATTCTGCAGAAACTTCGTCCTCAGTACCGATAATTTCCTGCAATAACGAATGCCAGCGCCACAATATCGTATATTAAGTTTGCAAACCACTTAGCTGAGCCAGGAACTGAACTCTGAAATGACAAGTAAATATGTTCCCTCAGCAAGTCTGACATCTGGCGGAGAACAGTCAAATTGCAACCGGGGCCAAAGTGGTTGCGCTGCGAATAAATGACTTTCGCTCGCGTAGCGGATCCACGGTAGCAGATGCCATTCGTCAACGCAACAATGAGTTTTGCTGTCACCATGCTGACAAGCGAATTTTGCTGCGAATTTCTTTATTTTCTTAAGCTTTGACAAAATCGGCAATGAAAGTAAATTGACGATCGAGCCCATTCCTCTAGGTAATACAACCTCACCTCCTCTCATGAGGGAGAACGGGGGATAAGCTCGAAGTAATGGAAAGTTCTGCTGAGGCTTAGAACTTTTCCTGAATCTGAAGGGTAGCTTTGGAGGCCGAATTAGAATCGTTTAATTCCTTAATTGGAACAAATTGCACCCCTTCAGCAGCTCACCAAGAGTTGTAACAAAGCACAAATGGCGGGTGAAGTCCCCATAGAGCAAGAGTCGCAAGAGTATTTCTCTCCGTGCGAGGTCAAGGGCTCGTGAGCTACGTTTACATCTCCAAGTGCTTTCGCAGCGCCAACGGGGAACAAGTGAAGTTCCCTTGTGGTAGCGCATACCTCAAAGTACAAAAGGTTGACCCGTTTCATTCATTTGCTTTGAAGCGCTATTGTTTGAGCGGACTGGGAATTTCGGAGCAAAGCAGGGGCTCGGGCGGAGATTTCTATTGCTACCGTTAAAAAAAAAGTAGCATTCTGCCTTTAACAAAGTTTGCGCCGCAGCTTCGAAATCTTTGAAAAATATACTTTCCCTAAATTTTTGCGGATTTTGGGAAAAAAGTTCGGTTTTCATGCTTTGAAAAATTGATGCTGAAAATCAGGATTAGGATGCTTCAAAAGCAGATGATAATATGCTTTAAAAATTATCTCTGTTTCTGGGTGAGTCGGCCGCTGAGCACGCCATATTAGTATTATTATTTTGTATTTATCATTAATTAGCTCTAATCGCGTAAATAACTGGTAAACTTACTGGTTTAATCCCTATTAATACCGTGATGGATTCAGCCAATCAATTTCGGAG
The DNA here is from genome assembly GCF_921293095.1 of Ischnura elegans. Lineage (NCBI taxonomy): Eukaryota > Metazoa > Arthropoda > Insecta > Odonata > Coenagrionidae > Ischnura > Ischnura elegans. Next base: position 106,896,063 of record NC_060253.1, on the reverse strand, counting down.
CATCTTTCTAATTTTATTTCCAAGTACTATCACAGAGTGAATATGCGCAGGTTGAGAAGTCTGATTACCCACTAACATGGAGACCAAATCCATGTTATGTCATGAGACTTATTTGGCCCGCTGTAAGTATCGATGAAAAATTTGTGAAAAATAAGTAAGCATTTGAAGGGAACATATAATAAGGAAGATAAAATCACAGTAATAATTTCACTTTATCCACCCACGTTCGCACGTCAGATTATATACATGATGCATTAATGTGTAAGTTTTATTTTGGCCTGAGTTAAGCACATTTTGACATTTTACTCTTTTTACAAACATCAAAAGCCTGGCAAGGATAACTACAACCTTACATAACCTAAAATTATAACGATATAATGATTTAGCGACAGTCATTTTATTATACATCAGCACTGATGCGTATCTTGCCGGAGATTTCCTCGAATAATGAAGGTTAAAATTTATGTGGTCCCTTCTTCCTTCCGATTTCTTCTCAGCTCCAATATCTTTCATTCCATCCCACTTTACTGAGAATAGCGTGCAAATGTGGACTAAATCTTTTACGATTACAATGGCTTGCAATTAACGATCATTATTTTTAAGCAGTGGCATATTGCCGTAATACGCGGCATTGGCCACGGGCCCGATACATAACGAGAGATAATGTAAGATTGAAAAGGGGAAAGAGTGTCCTAGCCTTCTTGAAAGAAAAGAAGTTCCGATAAAATAAGGTGAACATTTTGTTCCGCATCTTACCTTCGTCATCAAGCGTTTCGTCTGACGATTGACCCTCACCGGAAGACGTCTTTGACGATGATTCGTCGCTTCTGTAGGCTGCAGGAATACCGTTCTTACTGTAGTTGTCCAAAGTCTCCGACAGGGTGCCCATTCTCGTATCCTAGGGTAGCAGTAGAGAGATGGTTAGTGGCGTTAAAGTCGAAAAAACAATTCACGGCAGCATATTCACTCCATTATTCAAATTGACCTGCAAAGACTTCAAAACAACGCTAATTCCATGTGCAAAAGACCAGGTAGAACGTCTTCCGTTCTTCTTTTTTAAGCCTTTAGTTTTTACCTCTCTATTGCCTTTTAACAGGATCAGATTTGGTATAGTTACTTCCAATTTGTGAAGATTGTAGCAAACAATTTATTTGATTGGGTAGTCTTTCAATTTAAACAAAGTGATCTTTACCTTCTCCTTAAATTTAAAGGATATTACAAGATTCAACGCATGCGTGAGTATGGCTATTTATAATCGCAGAGAAAGAGCTAGTTTGTACATAGCCGCTTGTATAATGATATTTGCCAACGATTCTCAGCTTAGCACGAAAAAAAAAACAAATTTCAAAGTTTACCGTTAACAGCTTGTTATTTTTTGTCAAATTTTTAAATTGTAAAAATTATGTTTTATATCACTTAGCTGTATTTTTACCATGATTATGAAAAAGATTAATTTAGAGATTGGTACGTTCACAGAAAATGTGATGAATATAAGTTAGATTAGGTGCTGTAATTTTTTTTGGATGAAATGAACTAGGACAAATTTGTTTATGCAAGAAATTGAAGTCTTTGTAGTAGTAGAAATGAAAAGCTAACATCCATATGGCAGACTTCAAAATGAGATTGAGCGCGGCTTTTTGGTTCATACCTTGTTGTTTCCGAAGATGGCGCTCCATCGCTGCCGGGATGGCGCCTTGGAGGGCGGGGGCTGAGGCGCCTTGAGGTCCAGGTGTCCGGACGCACCCTCAGAAGACGAGAAGTTCGGCTCTTCCGTGCTTGCGCTGAAGAACTTGCCCGCCTTGTAACCCTTGTAGCTCTGCGAAGGCGAGGATTAGGAAGGGAGAGGATTAGGCGCGGGCGTAACTCACTCGCGCAAAAACAAACGCGTGGGATAGTGGCACAGGTGACAAGGAGGAGGTTCTGCTTAGAGAAGATGAGGAAACACCAAAAGAGATTTACGGATTTATCGCGAATGCAAAGAAGCTTTCAACATTGCAAAAACGGAAGCTCAAAACTGTTCCATGAAGCGCCATCATCGTCGTAGGATACCTAAGAAACCGTTTCTACTCTATGAAACTATAAAATCCAACCTATGCAGCCATAAAACTCAATTATCAAGTACTGTTATGTCCAAAAAAGAAAAAAATGTTTACGAATAGTTGAGGAATTGACTGCATCTGAGAAATATTGAGACGTCAACCATCAAAAATACTGAATTAAACAGTCGTCAAATGAAAATTTGTAGATTAAATTTCAGTTCAATGGAACTTTAAAGAACACAAACGCGTAAAATCAAAGGCTAACCCAGATACCCATACTCAGTTTTTATTGTACAAACATTTTCTACCTATTTGCACCATTATATCAAGGCGGTTTTGGAAGTCGTGATGGGAAGCGTTAGAAATGTGATGGTGAAGAATAACGATAAAAATTTAATGAATAGATCACGTGAGTAAGTTGAAAGTCTTGAGGAGAAATCCTTAAGAAAAAAAGGAAATCGGCTACATCATAGCACCTGATATTTTCATAATAACAAACGTTTGAAAACAAGTGGAAGGGAAAAATGGCCACGGAAAGTCTAAGATAAGTTTTATCAAGTAGGTGATGAAGAATGTACAACGTATGATCCATCCAAGGGCTTATGAATTAACAGATTGGAGAATGGATGTAAGATTTGCATCAAATCAACCCTCGGATTGCTGACTATTCGTGATGAAGATGACGCACAACCGTCGAAAATGATCGGTCTTCTCCCCTTATCTATTTTTTATTCATTACAGAGCGTATAATTTAATAAAGAACATAATGGCTTGCACAAGGAGCAAAAATCCTTTCTCAATTTAAGAAATAGTTTCTGTAAAAATTGAATTACTACCGAACATAGCAAGGGCTTGCGCGAAGCAAAGTTCGCTCCTTGTAGAAGTCGGCCCAAGTAAGTCCTTGAGTTTCCATCTCCGCTGCAAATTACAGCGCCTCGCACGGCAAACTTCCCTCGCCTCCTTGTGGCCACTTAAGCTTTTTGAACTCATTCCGGGGTATTGGGAAGCTGTCATTTACACACGCGCTCTGCTGAGCAGCAGAGAGCAAAATCAACGAGGCAAGGAATATGCAGGTTGAGCCGTCGCATCACCAAGGAACGAGAAAAGCCATTGCGCGCAGCCATAGAATTAATCCTGGTAACGTTTAATTTCAAATGATATCCTTCCATAGGTTTTTTTTGCAGATTCAAAGAAGCAGATATAAGCTCCACAGAGAGTTAAAAAAAGTAATTAAGGAAATATAAACCCTATCGAGGTTACAGTGGTACCGTGGTTCATGGAACTAGATGTTAGGAAGGCCAACGGTCCGCGGTTCCATTCCCGGTCTTGTGGAATTTTTTCACAATTGGATTAGAATTTCCTTATATAAAAAAGCAGAGCCCGAATTTCCTTTTTTTACGTGAATTGTTCACGAGAAAAATAATCCCTTGAACCGGGTATCAAACTACAGACCTATGGGTTTTTAGGAGGAATCCTTAAGAAAAAACGGGACATCGGCCACATCATTGTAACTGATAATTTGATTATAATCAACGCTTGAAAACAAGTGGAAAGGCTTGTATAAAATTTAAAGTAGGTGATGACGGAAGTATATCAGATGATCCATCTAATGGCTTAAACATTAACCGCTTAACCGCTAACAAAAATTAGGCTTTCCTGGAAACTAGGCAGGCCACAGTATCCAGGTTACAGATGTACCGAGGCACATGGAACTAGATGTTCGTATACCCAAAGGTCCGTGGTTCGATTTTCAGTCTAGGATAATTTTACCTCCTGGCAACTCAGGTGAATTTCACCGCTGTTCACGGGGCCTGCTCGAAATGTTTCACTAAATTCCTCGGTTTGGCCAAAATCAGGGAGCTTAATCATAACCATCAATCAACCGCAGAGGAAAACAAATTTTCACGTGTTGCAGGAAAATAAATCACGCTGGAATCTATGATGCAGTGATATACATGTGACAGGTCTTTGTTATAAATAGGACAAGTATTATCAAAATCTCAAATAAATCCTATTACATTTTTGTCTGGAAGATCAGTAAAAATTTGGTAAAAAGCTATAATGAAGTTACGATATAAGTGGAAGGGAAACATGTGGAGAAAATGAAATGGCAGCGCAATGGATCGAAAATTATTCAAAATTAGGGCAAAAATTAACTAATGGACGGTATTGCACTATAGAATTGCCACCAATCTATCCGAATCCACATTATAGAAAAAAGAATATGTTGCTACTTGACTCAACTAGCCCTCCACTCTGCTAAGACCAATGATTTGGAGACTCAATTTCTATTTAATAACTCTTATTTATTAGGAAAAGCTGAGAACAGTTACTAATAAATTTAAAATGCATATTTTGTGTTAAATACCTAAACATCTGATGACAAAGTAAGACCTTAATATCAGTACTACCTGCATGAAACTTCTTTGTTTAATTCTTTACGTTTGATGGCACAGTCAATCAACACAGCCGTTGCCAACTCAACAAACGCTATTGTATGCCTTGATTTTTGGTGTAGGCTTACTCCATCATCAGCTCTACAGTAATGCGAGCCCTAGTTAACTTATATCGTGTGATTTATTTCGATTTTTAGCTGTAGACTTCCGTTGATTGCAGAAAAATTCTCAAAAACGTTCACAGTTTTACAGAACAACTCAAGTATTTAAATGTAAACTCAGTTTGTTGAGAGACACTAAATATACGAGCATCGTGTACTTACCCCAGAAGTCTTCCTGGAGTGACCTTGGGAACTTGAGGTGCCCTTGAAGGACCGCGATGGGCTCCTTTCTTCCTTTGCTGCGAAAATACAACAGAGCATGAGAGAGATAAAAATGCAATGACTTATAATATGTATGCATCATTTAAATTTCTAACTATAGTGTGCTGTGGTTTAGCAGTTCACAACGAAGTTGCCACTTGTCGGACCCAGGTCAATTTATTTTTCAATAATATTAAGGCATAACTATTCGAACGGCTAAATATATTGTACCGTAACACCCATTCGGTCCATTAATTAAGCATCATTGCAAGAATGAGTTCAATGAATAGTAAAGCTCCAAGGGATATTTAACCTTATATAGAATTTGAATATTCGACTCAAATTAAATTTAGATTAATAACCAAGACCATCATAACATAAAAATTAATGTGTGCAGAATAGCAGTATTTTAATTGACGCTAAATAAAATTATAAAAACTTTATTTATTGATATTTAATTGACATTTTATAAAAACAATGAAATTTTATAATTATTATTTTCGAAAAAAGACTGTAAAATAATGATTAACGTGCATTAGTCATTCAGGAATGAAAAGATGAGATCCAGGAATTGGATATTTTTGTGATAAAGGAAAAGATTAAAACGCAGCTGGATATACGGATGTGTCGGTGGCGGAGTTTTTGATGGAAGTGTCTACGGACAGGAAGCGTGATTGATATTTGTATTGCACGAGTCGGGTCGGGCTTCGGAATGAGTTTCGTGCTTTGAAATTCAAAATCGTGAAACAGGCGAGCCATTACCGCGTCGAATTCACCCGAAATTACGCTGGGATGATTACCTTCGCGAAGGAAAATGTCTTTTCTGGTCTAGGCTTGTACAAAATCAAAAGGGAATAAGCATATGCCGATATCAAAGCAGTATATTGCGATATTTGACTTATTTAGGGGGTGCAGATTAACTTTGTAAATTGATCAGATGATTTTTCCTTTGCTCTTAGTCGAAATACAATTATTTAACATCACATGAAACGGTCTTTGCCTCTGCTCGGCTAGAGGCAGATATTCCTATTTTCGCCCATTAAAGCTTTCAGAAATCCTTAGTATAGAATCATTTTTCCAGCATATAATTTTAAAAGGCCAATTATGAAGAATTATATAAAATGCGATGTGCATGACTCTGAGTGTGGACCTAATAAATATCAAAAGCGATTTCGATCATTGTATATGTCAATAAATTTTTGAATATAATATTGAAACACATGAATAATGATAGACTGTTATAAAAGCTTGGCATTTAACCGCTTTCTCATAATGACGAAGGTATGGTATGGTATTTGGGGGAGGCGACCGACAACTGAGGTCATTTGCGCCAAGAGGGAAGGGTAGGTAACAAAGGGTGGAGAGAAACCCGGCGTCGGCACTAGCCATTAACGAAAGGCGCCAAGGGGACCACGGCTTGACGTCCCATCCGACGGACGGAGTGTTGCGCTTGAAATGTCCACCCAACTTTCAAGCAGGGATCGGGCAGTCTCTGAAAATTCTCTGCCGCTGCCGGGATTTGAACTCGGGCCCACCGGGTGGGAAGCCAACACTCTAGCCACCACACCAACTCGATCCCCCATATTGACGAAATCAATATTATATAGGTACCTCTCTTTCGAAACTTACGAAGTCGGCCTTAATAAATTGTTATACCTTCAAAAATAAATTTATGCATAGCATTTTAAATAGTATTTCCATAGAATTAATATTTCAATATGGGTGCATGAATTTCAAGAAAAGTTATTTATAATATATGCGCGAGGACCTAGATATTTTTTGAATACATGAATGAACATTTCTTTCTCATCAGGGTTAAATAATTCCAGATTCTTTAACTTCGAAAACATACAATTAGCCGTTCAAAATAATGATTTGCGCCACTAACGAAGTACGGAATGGCAAAATTCCCCCTCACCCGTTGAAATATGTATATATAGCTGCTTTTGCGAACTGCCGCAAATTAGACTGTCAGTCCCGTTGAATTTCGATTCAATTACAATTTTTCCTGCTCGTGAAATTATGGCCGATGGGAAAATCCAACTGCTACGAATAGGCAATTAAATGAAAGGCAAAAATAGGTTTATTCAAAGGAAACCATGTTTACCCGTATTAATCAAAGTGCACAAATGTGCGACGGAAAGAAATATTCATTTTAGCCGGCGAATTATTACAAAGAAATAAAATTTTCTACGAACGTAACAAACTTTTTGATATCGGAATATTTTTAGAATGTTCTTGATTTTCAATCTGATAATCATGGAACACTCGTGACAAATGCGACGTTCGGATGGACATCTCATATTTTCTCGAACCACAATTTGGTCAGGCAGTGTTAAATAGGAGGTAAGTCTGGAGGATAGAAAAATATCTGCCATGACATGCGCCAGAAAAACTGACCATCGATTTGAAGGAAAAAATTTCGTTATCAGCGGAGACATTCAGACAATGGAACGCGTCACATCGAGAGATTTTTTTTCTTAAAATGGAAAACTCTGTAGTCGATGCGTATTTTTCTATACCACGGTTCCATAAAGAAGTATTTTACTGAGGCCGCAACAATCCAACACAATAAACTTGGAACCCATGTGTCATGCGTAGCCTAAAAGTTGATGCTAAAAAAATAACGAGATAAAAAGCAACTTGAAGCCTAATTAATAATAAGAGATCCGGAATGTACCGCAAAAATACACGAAAAATATTATAAATATCCTGATTATAAAATTAGGTATAATATTATCCTAATGCTATGAGAAAACTTCAAAGAAAATTATTTTCTATGTAAAATATTACTGTGAAATGTATGAAATGTAAAATATTACTATGTAAAATGGTGTAGCAAAAAACACGTAACGATTGAGATATTTCCGGAGATAAATAGAATTAATTAAACCCAATATTACTGCCTCTCTTTACGATTAAAAGACCTTTTTCCACTATAATTAAGCATACCTCAACGCTGACGTTTTAATTTTTGAATGAACGTAGAAAAAACCTTGATTGTCCAAGTGACTGACGTAAAATTCAACCTTCAAAGTAATTTTTCCAAATGTACAAAAATTAGGGATTAAAAAACTTGAAAGAATTAAAGGCTGTAAATTAATGATTTCCGTATGATGCTACAAAAAAATTGCAATTTATATTACCTGATTTCACGGTACATCAAATTTGAAAATAAAGGAGAGGAAAAATATCAGAGATATATTCACAGATTTGTAAAACTAATTTAAAATAATCCTCAGAAGAGGGTGTCCCACAAAAAACACAACGATCGAGGTATTTCCGGTGCTAAAATGAGTGACTTAAATAAAATGTTACTGCTTCTTCTCACCATCCAAAGAATTTATAACTAACCTTCATAAATCCTTATACATAACCTTCTAAAACCATAATTCATGCACCACGAATGAATACAGGCATACCACGGTATAAAAACTATTGTAAAACTAATTCATGAGCATTTCAAGATTCTAAATACAGCTATCCGCTTTTACCTTTGATCCGCAAGTGCTTGCCGCCCAGCCTGGAGGCGTCAGTACTGTAAATGGAGACTGGCTTCTTGGCGCTCTCCTGGTAAATGCACACGGTCGACAAGTCAATGCCCCGCTTTGAGCACACAAAGCTCAACGCCTCACTGCAATGGTAGAGTGATATTAATAAGCAATAAAAACATACCACCAAACAAAGCCACACATAATTTCCGACCAAAAAGACTTGATGACGCTCCACTTAGATTTAAACTAAATTTGAAGGATTTCCTCACGAATAAAGCTGCCCGAGTAAATCCTGATTTGACGAAACTTTAGATGGGGTCTGCTAATTCATAACAACGTATATCGGCTATATAAACTATCAGGCGGGTGAACATTAACTCTTTAGTCAATGTCATTAAAGATAGCGATGCCTTTTTATGGTCTCAAAATCAATTAAAGCCTAAAATGTATTTCACGATAAAAAATGTTTTAGCTTAGTCGGGATTCAAACTCAGATCTTCCGATTTCCGGTCACATATATTAACAGTTTCGCCACCAAGCCATATCCTTACAAGGCAGCTCTCACAGTCGTAAGTCGCGGAATATCGACAAAGTAGGGTTTACTTTTTCAACGGTGTATTAGTGAGCATGACCTCCATCTCCTGTGCGGAGTAGATGCGTCAACGTTTCATTCGGTAAAACCCAGTCTAAGATGCGCCTTGGAATAAAATGGTTTATAACTGTATTTATATATTCCAATATTTCCAATATTGATCAACGTATACGTCCCTGAGGTTCTGGATATGAAAATGAAAAACACGTATAATGGCAGACTAATAAAAGTTTGAGACATTTGACCGCATTCTCAAAATGACGAAACCAAAATTTAAACCTTTATTTTTAAAATTATAAAAACAGTAAATGACAGTATAACAGTCTGGTTAATTGGAATAGCTATGAAAAAGAAATTTATAAATAGCATTTAATATAGTATTTCTGTTAAGTATTTCAATATGCGTGCATGAACTTTAAGAGAAGTTCTTTATAAAATACATGCGAGGAGCTACATTTTCTTTGAAACATAAAGTAAAATTTCTTGCACATTAGAGTAGATGTGTAATTAAAAAATCCTACATTTCGAAAGCATTAAATAAATATTTAAAATTATGATTCGTACCACTATGGCGTCTTTGGTTTGTACGTAACGTTAGGTGGTGTAAGTGGTATCAAATCTGACCGTCAATCGGGAGATCCGGATTCGAATCCCGCCTAAGCCAAATGATTTTTCATTCTTTCTTTCATTCTTGGTGTATATATCTTTGCACTGTGAGCGTTACTACATACAAAGTTAGTTGCACCATGCTGTGATTTGGTTACTCAAAAGCCTGTAAAATTCATCACTTACACAAATTAATTAAAGATTAGATACAAATACGTTAACCAATTTGAAAATTATTACCGATAAATACAAAATATATTTCAAAGTTAAGTATTGGGCTATCATATGTAAAATTCCTCACTGCCATAACATGAAGAGTGATAAATTGTTGCCACCGCAACTTAATCACAAGGTAAATAAATTCGCTGCTTTTTAAATGAAATAAACGTATTTAATAAATTATAAGCAATTTTAAATACAGCCTTGCATCTGCAAGTTATACGCTAGCGGATGAAGGCATTGACATATTTGCATGCTTGAAAAATTATGTTAGAGGTGTAAAATGGCCAAAGTGTTCGACGCACTTAAATAAACCAATTATTTCACTGCTATTGATAACATAATGTCGCAAATCCAATTTTTCTTAGACATAATACAAGGTATTTTCTCGGTACGAGACTCTGAATGTGAAGGTATTTTTTCAGATATAATAGAGGTATCATATATATGACCTTCGACCGTTGCTAAACAAAAGTATCCGTTGGCCACACAACCACTTTTACCGTGTTATTGCCATTCGAATTTGAATACATAATTTCAAAAAGGAATGGCAGATAGTGGTCCACTTGCACATCAAGGGACACTAATTGCAGTTCAGGCGGCATGAGAGCTGCAAGTGCAGTACACCTACAAACACACATGCACGCAGGTCATAGAGGTGGATTACTCACGCGAGGGTGGTTCCTTTGGTGGCCGGGACGAATTCCTCCGGCCCAGGGTCCTCGAGGCACTCGAAGCTCACGCTGAAGTACTCCGAACTCGACACCTAAGTGCACCCCAAACATCATCCACGTGGCATTATTAAGATAAAGAGAGGATGAGTCACTCAATAGTCAAAACGAAGACGGAAAAGAGGACTGGACAGTGAGTGTTAACAACAGAAACTTGAATTAAAAGATATCGCAATATAAAATTGATTTTGGGTGATTCAGGTACATTTTCAACTTTACATAAAGCATTGCACAATTGCGTAATTGATGAAAACAGAGCTTAGAAGGAATGTAAATTAATCAGTTTTCATGTATATTACACAATTACTTATACCACTTCTTTTTTACAGAGCGCGACCCGGGTTTCGATGAATCTTCAGGCGCAATTTATGATCATATTATGCGCCTGTAGATGATGATAATTCATCTAAGCCCGGGTCGCGCTCTGTAAAAAGGAAGTGGTGTAAGTAATTGTGTAATATCCAAGAAAACGTATAATTGAATACCAAAAAGTTAATCATGAGTAAATGAATTTTGTAAATTTATCACTGGATCAGACTAATGACTCACTTGAATTTTTTCAAATCGCAATCAATTTAATATTTGTGAGAGAAATTCCCCAAACCTCCTTTCACAAGAAAAGAAGACTTGCAGGGGTTTAACATAAGAAAATATATTGGTAAAATACATTTTTTGTACTACCAGAATAATTATTAGCAAAGAAATCTAAAAAAAAGCTCAACAGGCAAATAATTTTAATAATAGTTCAGGCAAAATGGCATATTTTTCTGCAATATTGGCACCTGCAAGCAATGCTAAAAAATGTTTCCTCGAAAGGAAATCGATCATTTTAAAGAATGTGACATAATGAAATTTATCTTAAAAAGATATAATATGGTATTTCCTGGAGTGTAGGTCATTTATACAAAAGTTAGCAGCCAACGTTTCGATTTATTTTCTTAAATCATCTTCAGGGCTATGTTAGAAAAAGTGTGAAACAATATAAAATACAGAGAATAAGACGAAACACAATATTTATACATACAAAAGGAACAATTGGTTTTTTTAAATAC